>NC_016088.4:3532010-3549530 GCF_000004515.6 Glycine max | reverse complement strand
AGAAGGTTGCCATCCCAACTAAATTGATAACACACAATCAACCACGAAAAGCAGCACATCCAGAATATATTAAAAAAAAGAAGCAAGATTACAAAACAAACATGGGGGACAGAGGCCAAACTGTGAATCAAAACCAAAAGTAAACTACCTAAACCTGTAATTAGGTATAGTTTGCCTATCATTTACAAAAGAAGAAGCTATAATTTGTGGATTAAAATCCCACCAACAAAAGCTATTCACGGGTGCCATGAGTGACTAAAATTTTTACACAAGTATTCCACTCACGGAAAATATATCCAACAAGGAAGTGCATATCAATGGTTAGCATGATACGATTCATTCACCTGTTTCTGATACGCCAAATTATGGTACGATGATTTCAACCTACCTGTTACGACCTATCTTGCAATAAAGGAGCATTATGGCTCGATGACTCCAAATTCTCAATCTTGTTCTCCTCTCTGGAATTTCCCCATAGTACAGCATAAAATCCTATCACGATTATAACCGCACCAATCAAACTGCAAAGAAGTCATTAGAAATTCTCATCGTCAATCTATTAGAAAAAAAATATTCATTCTGTTAGCATAAACAAATTAACAGGGCTTGGCATAATTTTGAGTTTTTTCAACAAACTAATAATTGTAAATGTGTCATTTTCTCTTTGCTAGAACATGTTCTCTAGTTTTGAAGCTTTACCTTCCAAGGCCGAAATTCTCCCCCAGAAAGATTGCACTCATAGAAACGGTGAAGATGATTCCCACTGGCTTGAACATAGCACAAAACAGAGGTCCTGCTCTATGGACGCACCATGTGGTTAGGGTGTAACGTAACATTGTTGCAACTATTGCCTATTCATAACCATCAAACAAGTAACTGTATTAGGGACCAAGAGCACCAAATTTTGTAGACAGCTACCTAAACCATGTCAAATGTGATCACAAATGCAACCAATAATAAATAATTTGATGTTTTTTTTATTCTAATAAATAAATAAGTATTAAGGACTTCACAACTACAAATCACGAACCTTAGTATGGACACCAAACACAACACATATCTAGACACTTCGATATGACTAATGTCTAAAACATAAGATATATGAACACCGCATACACACAAACAAAGAAATTATAATTAAATGAAATATGAATAATCTATAAAAAATATCTAAATTGATGGTATATTTATAGTTTTAAACCAGTCTTTTATCTTTGTTTAAGTGTATTAGTAATAGTTGTATAAATGTGATGAATTAAGTATTCAAACCAATAAAAAATAATTTTTAAATTAGACACTAGTGTTGGGATGTGCCAAAGACATTTCAAACAAAAAAAGTATATGTACTTCATAATTTTACAATAACTAAGATATTTTGTTTAATCAAGTGAACTAAACCTCTTATATTAATTTGATACTTTTTATATACTACTACATAGCACCGTAAAAAATGAAAATGTATTCATTTGATACTTTTTATATACTACTACATAGCACCGTAAAAAATGAAAATGTATTCATTATTGCATTTTCAACAGGTTTCTTTTCAGTTTTCAATGCAACCCTCCAACTTTCAAATTGACAGTTGAGACAGTGAACTATTACCTGATATAAAATGACACTCAACCCTCTATCGAACTTCAGCTCCCATTCCGTTGGATCTCTAACTGCAATTAAGGCAAATACTCCACACTGAATGGTTGAAAATAAGAATTGGAAGAATACTATGACTGTTACAGCAGGGTATTTCTTTGCAACCGAAGCCTGAAAAATGTAGCAGGAAAAGGAAAAGGCGATTTAATTTGACGTAATTCACATTCAATTTCTTACCCCACACATACATATATAATAAAAATACTCCTCACATCTTAAAAAAATATTCCTCACATCTTTTTGTCTTAAATATTTTAGTATTGATTAATAATAATAATAATATATTTCAATTAGGGTGGATATTATATATATATATGATAAAATTTTGTTGGGGTTGTTCTAGTTTGTACATTATTATCGTTTGGTAATTTATACAAATGAATAATACATTATACTTCTATTACAATTCTATTAATTATTGGATAGAATATGGAAGTAACAGAATGAATTTCATCAAATAATAAATTATAAAAAATAAATCTAAACAATTAAAATTAGAAGAACTGAAATCATACATGACCTAAGTGTTGGGGACAAAAAATTCAATTAAGCCATATATATATTTCTAGGTGTGATGGAAAAAAAAAAAAAGGAGTAGAAAGTAATTAACCCAACCTGATATATGTACCACATGGAACTAAGGAAAGAATCAGCAACCAAAAATATCCCTCCCAAGATCCAGTTTGGTTGTGCCGAAAATTGAAGTTTGTTTGAAGTGTATGATGAATGTGTCCTAAAGATGGGTGGACCCTTGTACAGTATCACAACAAATGCTCCACCAATTGACACTATTGTTCCCAAGACTTTAGCTTGGCTGCTAAAATATCTCCAATGTACTTCTTCCATCCTAAACAATAAAATTGAGATAGTACTAGTCTTCAATATTGCAATTAAAAGTTTGGCAAAGATTAAGTGCAATTAAGAGTTTGGCATATATTAAGAAAGGGTCGGTCCATATTGTTTAACTGGAATTCAATTACTACTACAATATTGAAGCTTTGGAGGTCTCTTCATGCATTAAAATAGCAATCTAAAACCATTCAAATAAAAGGCATAAACAAAGTAAAAAAATTGAACTACCCTATGTTTCTTGAGAGGTGGTTTTCATGTGTGAAGTTAAGGCAACATATATCACAATACTTCTAAAAAATAGGATATTAATGATGACATCAACTGTTGGCTTTATGAAGAAAATTATTTGGTTCTGGTTTGGTAAGGTTAAGGACCAGACTCCAAAATTATTTTCAAGAGACCAATATCCAGTGTCCTAATGTTTTCATTTTGAGTTGTTAATTGTTAGTCTCAATCAGCACAGAAAAAAAATGTGGAACCTGAAAATGAGAGCAAGTACAAAAGTGAAAGCTGGAATGACATTAAGTATAGCTGATGCAAGAGTAGGAGAGCTGAGTTCTATGCCAACATAAGCCATTATATGTGCTGAACTCCTGCATGGTAAAGTAACTGAATCAGAAATTCCACACTTTTCAGAACAAGGACCACACGAATTAATAAAAACAATATAAAAGAAATTGAAAATAAGATCTTAATACAAAAGAACAATAAACCATCAATTTGGTCCCTGGATTATTAGTCTCTCTCCTAGCAGATAATCTCTAAACTAATGAAATTACGTAAGTAATTCTTAAAGTATTGAAAATTCATCAATTTAGTCCCTATGTTGTAACATTGAGAGACTAATTTGAAAGATTTTTCAATACTTAAGAGACTGTGTGGCATGATTTCTAATACTCTGGGCATTATTTATATAATTTCTAATACTTCAACAACCTTTCAGGAGAGAGAGTAATGATTTACTAAAACAGTGAAAAGAACAGTCTATTATTATAATTAACAAGCAAAGCATCCTAATTTATTAAAAAAACTTGAGGGAAAACACAAATATTAATTAACTGACAATTCCAGATGGAAGCATGATAGTAGCAAATAATTAAAAGAGTAATACTAACGCAAAGAGTGCAAGCAAAAAGAAGCTTCCAAGTGCAGGAACTGTGAGAAGAGGAAGCTCTGACCTGCTAATGAAAAAGGATAAGATTTTATTAAACAAAAATCTTTCTGTTGACTTAACTCGTGCTCTGAAACAAAACATATATGTGTGTGTTTTTCCTTCCATGTAGTGCAAGAGAGATATATATAAAGGAAAGAAAGGAAAATATTATATATATAGATTTTAAAAAAAGAAACAAAGAGAGACAGAGAGAGAACCTATGTAGAAACAAGACAAAGGGGAGAAGTATGGAGCTGGAGAGTGCCATTGAATATACAACCATAACATACTTGTTCATCCCATCAGTCATAGCAAATTTGATTACCACCATGCTTCCACTTTGAGTTAGCATAGCCATCAACATCCCCAGAAATGGTAGTAATTTGCCCCAACCATTCACCCATGTGGCCATTTCTTTGAAACCTTCTCTCTGCCCACTCACTCCCACCCTCTCTAGCTACCTCATCCTTTCACTCTTTGTTCTTATTGCTCTTTATGCATAACTGTTTCTCTCCACGTTTCGATTAGATAACTTAACACCTTCCTAAGAATTCAACAATATTCTCCTTAGTCCTTCCCTAGCTTAAAGGGCTATCTGTTCCATACACGTCACATTTGCATTAGTTTTGTCATCTAATAATTACATATAGAATAATGATATTGGAATATCTTGCCATTCTACACTCCTAATTTTTCTTTATCTGTGTTCTTGTTATATCATGACTTAATAATATATAAAAAATTCTTTCTTTTATGGATGTTAAATTGATTGTTGGATATGCTATAAGCTTTTTTTCTATTAACTTGTTATTGATATCAAGTATTTATTAATTTTTGTTAATGATTAATCTATCAGAAAATTTGATTAATCATTTTTAGTGTAATTTTTTTTAACTACATTTTTTCATGTACAAAACTTAAATCCGAGATTTTGAAAAAATAAAATCTGATACCACTTACACCAACAATTTGTTAATTGCTATAATTGTTTTTGTTACGCGCATACACTGTCTTATTTTATTTTGGACAAAAATCTGCAAGAATACACCCCAATTTTGGTTGTATTGATTGGAGTAAAAAGAAGAGAAAGAGAAAAAAAAAAGTAAAATGAAAAAGAGAAACGTAGCTATAATCATTCTATACTTTTTTTAGTACTCTCTCAACTAGTGGTTAAAATTAATCGAAAATAATTAATTTTGATAAATCTCACTAGATCATAAAAAAAATACTCTAATTTTGCTACCTCACAAACATAATGTGCTTAATGATGATGTGCATTGGAAAAATAATGAGAGGTTTTGCTGTTTAAGAAAACAATTAGTAATTGTGAGTAATTAGTAATTTAGATGTACGAATATTCATACTTATTTTACACTATTAATCAATAAAAATTTTATAGTAAGTGTCGCTTTTAAAAATTTATAGTAAGCTTACTTTTAAATAATAACTATAAAAAAGTTAATTTAATACATGTTATGATTAAATTACAATTTACAAATTCTTTGAAATGTGACTTCTTACACCATTTCATCAATTATTATTTATTTGGCAAACATGCAACAAAATAAATTATTGGAGTAGGACAGAATGTCCCGAGCTTTTGACCCATTACTATATGCTTCTTCTTCTTCTTCTTTTGACCCATCACTAATAATAGGAGAAGGCAGTGGCCAAATTAAGCCCAAAGGATGAATCAATGTCTACCACAATTCTGCGAATTGAATTTGAAGAACTATATCCTCACTGGTTTTGCCCACATTAGAAAAGATTGACTCATTGCGATTGTTCCAAATCCAGAAGCAAGGTATATACCACTTCCCATTTCATCCCATCTGGTGTTGAATAAATAATAATTGAGAAAATAGTGTTTGAAAATGGGACAATATATATATAGGTTAGCGGTTTTCGATTCTCATTCATCTTATAATTTTCAAAAATAAAAAAACATGGATGCTGTGTTCGATTATAATACATGTAATTTTTCTTTCTTTTTTTTTTTTTTTGAATGCGTCACAATTGAGATATATCAGAAAATGGGACAATAGCTCCCTTTAATAAAAATGAAACAATATGCTAACATACCAAGGATTCAGTTAACTTTAATATGTTTTCTTTTATAGCCTTTAGTTTATAGTTTAGGTGAGTTAGATTTGAAAGATTCACCAAGATCAAAATATATCTCATGAACCAAAGCTTAAAGAATATTTATATAAGTATTTACATATAATTTATCAACTATTCACATTAACAATGAAATTCAAACTCACATTGTAGGATATAAAATCTAATTCTTATCAATTGTACTAACATTTTTAATATGTTTGTTATGAGTGAAAGGCGACACCATGATTCATGAGAATGAAAAAAACCATCATAAATTTCAATCCTTCCATTATTTGTGTCTTACGTAAAAAAGAAGGATGAATAAAAAGTAATATGGGCCCGTTTATGCAGCAGTCCGTCCATCTTGGGAGTGAAAAAAGAGGAAAAAGTGTCTAGAACCTCTGGGTATAATAAAATGATTAAAGTGTCTTTATTTTTCTATATCTTTTATTAATTTTATTCAATAGTACTTCTTTTCATTTATCAAAATTAAATTTATTCATTGTATAATTAATTTTAAAAATCCAAAATATTCCCAAACGTACTTATAATATACTAACACACTTCGGTCACCTACTCACCTTATTCTTAATTTTGCAATAAAAACAAGAGTCAGTCACCCAATCCATTCCACTGTGCTTTGTGCAGGTGGAACTTTCACAATACTTTCAATGGGGTCAAATATGATTTAGTATGGTAAGAGAAGGATATTTGGGGTAATTCGTTCAAACTTTTATATATATATATATATATATATATATATATATATATATATATATATATGATGAAGGATCTATGAGGGTAATTTAGATCTGTTACATTATTTTACTTGAAATATAATGATTTTTATTCATCAAATCATTAAATTATATTTATATATTATTAAAATTATTTGTGTCAAAAATTATATTAAAATTGAACAACAAGAATAAGATAATTAAATCATCTATATTTTAGTATATTTTAAAATATTTATATTATGTTAATTTTAATATATATATATATAATATAACAAATCATTTTGAATTAATATAAAATTTTATATATATGATCTATCTAAAACGAACTTTCAATTTTATAGTGAATTTTAAAAAATATTATTCAATTGAAAGTTATAAAATAATATAATAATTATCAAAATTATATTAATATAATTTAATTTTTCTCTCTAACTGATGTTAATGTCATTACGATCAACAACAATAATTATAATAACGGTGACAAAGGAATCACTTATTAGAAATATATATAATTTTTCACCAAAAAATTTAAACGAGTTAAATTTTAAACTTATATAAAAAAATCATGTCTCAAATCACAACCAATATTACAAAAATATTTATAAATTACCTACAACTAACTAACATCAACAAAATAACATAAATTCAACTCACATTCTTATAAGATATTGAATTAGAAAGAAATATTTTTTTAATATGTATTTCTTTTATTCCTAATTATAAGACATAGCCGACAAAGTCATATTTATTAAGAAAGTTGATTAATTTAATTATTAGCATTAAATTTATCCATAATTTTAGCATTTTTTCAATTTTATCCTTAATTTCATTGAAAATTTATTTATCTTTCTTCTATTTTCATGGGAGGAAAAGAAACAATTTGAGACACTTTAATCAAAAAATAATTAATACACTAAATAATTGAAATGAAATCTTAAAAGAAGAAATAACTTTTTTTAAAAAAATATTTCTTACAAACAGAAAAAATATATATATTAGAAAGATATATGACATGACAGATATTATCTTCAGGAAATATAGCAAGGACCGAGAGTAAAATATTTGTCGGTGGCTTAGCTAATGACTTGCCACTTCCTAGTTATGACTGGCGGGTCAAACTATAAAGTCGTTTCCTAATACAAGGACATGATTTAGATAGGATATGACTACATCGTATAGTCTCCATCTCAATTAAAGCATTTCAAACTTTTTTATCAATCTTACATGGGCACAGCAGTTTGCGTGCATAAATAATTCTGTTCTTTTCTTCCTCCTTTGTTTTCTTCACCTTGCATTATACTCCGTGTTGATTAATAAAATCCATAATGTGTTAATTACAATATTCATGATGATTTGAAATGAAGGTAATCCATATTGCGTGCATAAATAACTTTTTTTCTTTTTCAATTCGTTGATTATTGCCCCGTGTTTGTTGATATGGCTGAAAATTCTTTTGTTTTGAAGATGAACCGGAAAGATTAGTGAATGTTTGGTTTGATTGTTTTCTGTTTTCATTTTCATTGTAAATAGAAAACGGTGATGAAAATGTGTTTGGTTGGATTTCTGAAAACATTTTCAGTGAAAATAAAAACAGGAAACAATCCGAAAATAAAAATAATAAATTTTCGTTTTCAGTGTTTTTAGTTGAGAATATAAACTTCATTTCGGATAAAATGAAATTGTGGTGACAATTAATGTAATTTTAAACAAATCTAAAAATACAAAAAGATAAGAAGTCATTATATCATAAATTTTCAGTATTTTTATTTCATGAAAACTGAAGACAAAAAGTCAAACCAAACATATTTTCAAAATTCTAATCTTCTGAAAATGAAAACAATTTTTAAAAAATAAAAACAGAAAATAAAAATAAAAAGTAAAAATGTAAACCAAACACACCCTTAAATTTTCTTTATGTTGATTTATTAGTGGTTTTTTTTTCCTATCGAAGAAACAATTCTAGCGGCTACGGCCGTCAGAAATGGTTTCAATCAATTTTCGGCAGTTTTTACCACCAGTAAAATAAAGCCACCAGAAATATTTTTGAATAATTAAAAATTAACCATCATCTCTACATATAACAGAAAATTTAAACGAAAAGGACAAAAAAATCACGGACGCAAATACTAGAGATTAAAATCAGTCAATTTTTTTGTTAAAAGACTAAAAATGAAAAATGTAAAAGGTTTTGAGATTAAAAACTTAATTAATTCTTAATAAAATTTACATGAATTTTACAAGTTAATTAATAGAGCGTGTTTTGGAGAAAGTTACAAACTACGGCGCGTTAATAGAGCGTGTTTAATACTAGCTAGTAGCATTTTAAATAGACTTTGACAAGTGCATTCAAGTTGTTGCAAGTAATAATTTTGAAACGGTAAGAGTTAACTATCCTTAGTAAGAATTGAATATTGTTTTTAAGGATCCAATGATACGATTCACAACTCCCAAAGAAAATTCTAATAAATACCACAAGAATAATTTAGATTGAAATTGTTTGAGAGAAAACAATAATTAAAATTAAAAAAAAATTAAAGAATTAGTTTTGGGTTTTCATTTAAGAAAGAAGAATTCAAAAACACAAAGAATCTGAGTTAATTCAAATAAACAAGAAAGTCGTTAGACTTAGGTCTCATTTATTTTCATTTGGAATTCCTATTTTGAGTATTAATTTAATTTAGCTTCTATAATTATTATTAGATTTGCTAATTTGTTTAAATATTTTTTAGTTAATTGGTTTTTTATAAGAAAAGTGATAAAGAGGGACGGTTCTCCCAAACTACTAAGTAAGGAACCAATATTATATATGTTGAAAGACTCACCTAAAAGATTATTATACAAGTTTAAAGCTCAAGTAGTTTCATCAAATTGCAATTACTTCTCAACCAGTCCTATGCGCATGTTATGTAATTTCCTAGATAGCTTTATCCACCAAGCAATTTAAGTAACACAAAGGAATTTGAATCCACACTCGTGAGGAAGGTGAGAAAATCTTTGTTCACAATTAAAAACCTTAACTATTTAGAAAATTAGTTTCTCTATTTTCCTTTTCCCAACTGTCCGGTGTTATCCATATAATTGTGTTAATATTTAGTTTTGTTAATATTTAATTTTGTGATTAATTTTAAAAATATGTGATTTTCAAGGGACAGCAAAGGAAAAGTTGAGAAAGGAACAACAAAAAAGTCAGATCCAACTTTTTAGCGGACATTCGGTAGAAGAAAAATAAAATATCATTAATCTCAAGTATGAATAAAATTTGTTTAATTGAAGATAAATATTTTTAAAATTATTTGCATAAGTTCCTATGAATCAAAGAGTTAATAATATTTTATCTAATATTTTTATAAGTTATTCTAATTATTTATTATATATTAAGTGATCCAATAAGAATAATGTAATATCTTCACATAAAAAAAGAATAATGTTAAGTTGGGAAAGTTAGATTGTCAATATCCCATGAAAAAAATTTGAGTGAAATTTAGCTAAAAAATATTTTTGGAAAACATTTTTCTCAAAAATATTATTATTATTAAAAATAGATACATGAAAAACCAATACATAAACATTACAACTTCTAACTAACTTTTTAAGTGTTTTGCAATATCACATTGTTCTCCATGTCAAATATTCAACCTACCTGTTACGTCCTATTTTGTAATAAAGGAACATTATGGCACGATGACTCCAAGTTCTCAACCCCTTTCTCAATCTTGTTATCTTCTATGGATTTTCCCCACAGTACGGCATAAAATCCTATCACGATTATAACCGCACCAATCAAACTGCAAAAAGTCAATAGAAAAATTAATCGTCAGTGTAATAGAAAAGAAAATCCATTATTTTGACAAATTGATGGGAATTGGCATAATTTGGACATACAAGTAAGTGTATGTTTCATTTTTTCTTGATAAATAATTTTTGAAGTCTCCATGAAAAGCAATTAGTTGCAGAGTGGTTTTTTCTAGTTATAAAATTTTACCTTCCAAGGCTTAAGTCATCCCCGAGAAAAATTGCACCCATGAAAACGGAGAAGATGATTGCCACAGGCTTGAACATAGAACAGAACAGAGGTCCAGCTTTAAGGACGCACCACGTGCATAAGATGTAACGTATCAATGTTGCAGCAATTGCCTATTCACAATCAGCATTAAATTAGGAACCACAACAACCAAATTGAGTAGACATCGAACTAAACCATGCTAATTGCCACAGTAGTAAACTATTAATTACCCTTTTTTAATTTGATGCTTTGTAAATACTTAACAGTGTTAAAAATTAAAGAGAAAATAATTTATTAACTGATTTCACCTATCTCATTCATCATAGTTAATCAATTAAGTTAGATCTTATTGATAAATAAAAAATAGTTTAATAAAAGATTTTTACACCTTTATTTAATTACAAATGATTATATATAGTAAATTGTTACTTTTAATAATAATTACATCAAAAAATATCTATTATGATTATTATTTATTTTTTGTCATTGTGACATTAGTTATAAAATATTCATTAACTTTATTAATAATCAATATTTCCCGAAAAATCTGGCTTGATTTCAATATTTCATTTTTCAACCATTTCTTAGTGAAACATTTGTCAAATGATTCCTTTTCTCATCTTTCAATCCTCTCATTTTCAAATTGACAGATGGGGCAATGACCTGTTACCTGATATACAATGCCAATCAACCCAATATCTAACTTCAGCTCCCATTCCGTTTGATCTTGAACTACAATTAAGGCAAATACTCCACACTGAATGGTTGAAAATAAGAGTTGGAAGAATACTATGGTTGTTACAGCAGGGTATTTGTATGCAACCGAAGCCTGAAACGTGTAGCAGCAAAAGGAAAAAAACAATTCAAATTATATGATTTTGATACTCAAATTCTAAATATTTAATCCTCAACTTCCCAGTTACACGGATTAAGTTTCTTACCCTGAAATTTCATTCAATAATTAACAAAAATATAAAAGGCGTATAATATATCTTTAGTTTGTATAGATTTGTTATATATAGACACACAGATAAAGAAATACAAAAAAATGGCTTTTGTCATATTCTATAAAAAAAAATTTTATCAAACATTTTGTATATTTTTTCTTATTGTTATAAAACTATAAGGAATGAATATCAACAATTAAAATTAAGGGACTTAAAATTGCACATGACGTAAAGTGTGGGGGATCAAAAATTCAATTAACTCATTTATTTTCTTGGTAAAGACTCATTGATGAAAAAAAAAATATAGTAGGAAGTAATTAAGCCAACCTGATATATGTACCACAGGGAACAAACTATAGAATCGCCAGCACAGAACATCCCTCCCAAGATCCAGTTTAGTTGCTGCGAAAATAGAAATTTGTTCGAAGAGTTTGACAAATGTGTCTTAAAGATGGGTGGGCCCTTGTACAGTATCACAACAAATGCTCCAGCAATTGATACTATTGTTCCTAAGAACTTGGCTTGGCTGCTGGAATGTTTCCAATGTACTTCTTCCATCCTAAACCATTAAATTGAGATATTATTAATAAAGAACACTGCAATTAGAAGTTTGGCATAAATTAAGTGCAATTAGAATTTAGAAGTTTGACATAAATTAAGAAAGGATAGTTCCATATTGTTTAACTAGGATTCAATCGATTTAATTTTGCTGAGGTCTTGATATGAATCTATTTATTGATTGTCTTCAAAATAGATAAAGAATAAAAAAAGAATAATTCTCCATGATTTCTCTAATTTTTTAATGCTGTCCCAATAGCAAATAGCAATCTAAAACAGTAACAGCAAAGTTACATTTCACTGAATTAGGTAAGTTAAACGGATCACATGATGCTATTTGGAGATGTTATAAACCAAAGTTTTAAAAACATTTTGTATTGTGAAATTTTACTTGACCACTTCTTTGAAAGTCTTTTTGTCTCCTTCTTCCTTCTTCCTTTTCGCAGAAATAAAATCCAAAATATTTCAAATAAAACAAAAGGAAAGTTACGAAACTGAACTACCATTTGTTTCTTGAGAGACGTTTTTCATGTGTGAAGATAACACAACATATCTCAAAATCCTTCTAAATAAAACCAAATTAATGATGACATCGACTGTTGGTTTTATGAAGAAAAATATTTCCTACTGGTTTGGTTAAAGGCTAATTAAGCACCAGACTCCAAAATTTTCAAGAAACAAGCATCCTCAAGATCCTATTATTTACAATTTGAGTTGTACAAAGTCACATTAGTACATCAATAGAAAAAAAAAATTACCTAAAAATGAGAGCAAGTATAAAAGTGAAAGCTGGAATGAGATTAAGCATGGCTGATGCAAGAGTAGGAGAGCTTAGATCTATGCCAACATAAGCCATTATCTGTCCTGAACTCCTGCACGGTAAAATACTAAATCAGAGATATTCCACATTTATCAGAACTAGGACCACATGAATAATAAATATAACCAAGAAAAGAAGCTGGAAAATAGGATATGATAAAAAAAAAAGAACATTAGTACATAATTGACAAGAATAGCATCCTAAGTTATAAATAATTGAGGTATAACACAAAGTATTATAATTAACTAGCAAGTGCAAATGGAAGCATCATAATATAATAGTGATAGAAGTAATACCAACCCAAAGAATGCAAGCAAGAAGAAACTGCAAAGTGCAGAGAATGTAAGAGGAGGACGCTCTGACCTGCAAATGAAAAAGGGGAATTATACCAAAAAATATTTCTGTTAAACTTTGTTCTTTCAAACAAAGAAGATACATTTCCTTCCATGTAATGTAAGAGATAAAAAGAAGATGAGAAAAGAGAAAAGAGAAAAGAGAACCTGTGAAGAAACAAGGCAAAGGGAAGAAGCAAGATGGTGGAGAGTGCCAAAGAGTACACAACCATGACATATTTGTTTATTCCATCAGTCATGGCAACTTTGATTACCACCATGCTTCCACTTTGAGCTAGCATAGCCATCACCATCCCCAGGAATGGGAATATATTGCCCCTACAATTCACCCATCTCCCCATTTCTTTGTAATCTTCTCTCTGCCACTCCCACCTTCTCTCTACCTCATCCTTTTTCTCTTTACTCCTACTGTTTTCTATGCTTTACTACTCATTTTCCGCACCTTTGGCTTACATAGATAGTATTAATTATTTGGACGAAAAACTTTATCAATTATAATAATTTTATTCGACTAAAAAAAATTGCCTCCAAAAAAAATAACTTAAAAAATCTCAAATTCAACACTACCAAATAAGTTAAAATAATCTCAAACAAATTATTTCACACATTTATGTCTTACATGATGTAGACCACAAAATATTGAAACTCAAGATTAAAATAATCTTATATTAATTATTTTACATGGCATAATTAATAATGACAAAACCATACTCGTTTTCTTTTTCTTGTAATGTTCCATACCACCGTACCGTTCAAGTCATATGTGCATAATTTTCATTATCTTACGTATACAAGTGGTCTTGTTTCGTTTTCAAAAATAAAAAAGTAAGGATGATTGAAATGGTGTCCGTTCGTTTTCATCATAGCCATTACCCACCCACTAATTTTGCTACCTCAGAAAAATGATGTGGTTAAGGGTGATGTGCACTAAAGGACGAAGACTAATAATCGAGAGGTTTTGTTGTTTAAAAAAGCAATTAGTAATTTATATTTAGATGGATGATTATTTATAATTATAATGAATTTACCTTTTATACACTGTCATAAATTTTTTACACCCTAAACTAATAAAAAATTATTAGATAGTATAATTTTAAAGATAAATATTATAAAAATTCATAAAGTTACCATACATCATGATAACTATATTAAGTGATACTGTAATTTTTTTTACATGGGGAGAGTTGATGCATAGAAGGGAACTCCTAGGGACACCTAATATTTTGCGGGTACACCCGTATAACAAGAAAATGTCAATTTTGTCCTTTTATAAGTTCAACATGGATTTTTAATCCGTAAACCTATGATTTTTGCGTTAGCATGACACACTAATTAACTGAATTAATAAACTAATTATATTATAAAATAATTAATGTCACTATATATAATACTAAAATTTTTAATGTATATTTAATGCACATGTAAATTAACATAATAAATTTTGTGATAATTAATTTGTTTACATATATAAATTGTAAATAAAAATCATAAGTTTAATAAAAATTTACATATGTAAAAAAATACCAAATTTATTTAATTATGAATTGTTGTAATAAACATCTAAATACATCATTTAATTAAATATTATATTTTTTAATTTTCAATCACTATAATAAACATTCAAATACATCATTCAATTAAATATCAAATTTATTTAATTATTAATTACTGTAATAAACATATAAATACAACATCCAATTGAATATCAAATTTTGTAAATACAATAATGTATAAAAAATTATAATTTTAAAAAAAATTCAAAATATACAAATTGACAATCCGTATGATTCATACAGTAAAATTCGATGATTTTTTGTCGCCAAAGAAAAAAAAATGAATATTAAAAACATTTAAAACATACATATTGACAATCCGTATAATTGATACGGATTAACAACCATATGATTAACTATTTAAGCTTATGGATTAATAATTCCTATTGAACCTACAGATTATCAATCCATATTGGACTTACAAAAGGATAAAACTGACATTTTCATGTGACATTAGATATACCAGTAAAACTGCTTGGTGCTAGCAGTTCCCTGCATAGAATACTTAATTATTACATGCTTGGAGTACTATGTTTAATTGGATAAAATGTCGAGACCTTTTGGCCCACCTCCTTTCATTCAGACTCGCAACTTCTCATTTCAGTCCATACGATTGAATATTGCTCTCTAGTTAGTGCCAATTCCTGATTAATAATATCACTATACACCCTTATTTTCAAAATAAACAGTGTTAGGTTGTTTTATATAGATAAAAGAAAAGTTAATAAATAGATAAAAATAATAATTTTATAAAATTAATTTATTAAATAGATGAAACACAGTAGTATTAATATTAGATTTAAAAACTAAAATGATATTTATTAGAAATATAAGTAAAAAAAATATATTAAAAAGTCATATACAATATTTAATTTGGAATATTTTTTGTTTCAAATACTTGTTTTAGAATAGAGATAGTATTTGGCATTTACAATCTTATTTACAGATTGCTCGATTTTCATTCATTATTTAAAATATTAAAAAATTGGACAGGTACGTTAGTTATCCGTTCAACCTAAGTAGTAACTTTGGATTAAAATTTGTAAACTTTAGTTTAAAAATTAAACTTACAAAAGCAATTCAAGTTTTACTTTTGGAAAACCCAATTTTCGAACAAAATTTTAATGTATAACTATACTTTTAAGGTAACTGAAGATGCGATAAATTATGTTTATTCTCCAAAAATATGTTAAGCACTTTAAAATACTAGGTTTTTTAATGGTCAGCCAAACATGTCCTGTATGAATTAAAAGTACGAAGATTCTTTTCGGTTAAATTTTCAACTGATGAATCCTAAGAAAGGACTTAAAAGAAATTTAGTTGTGATCTAACACTTTAAAATGCTCTGCATTTAGATTTAAAATAGAATAAATAATCAAATTTATCTCTAAAAGTATGATAAATTGATCTCTAAAAGATAAAAAAATATAAATTTATTTATTAAATGTGCAAAAATATAACAAATTAACTTTATTGTTATATTTGTGAGATAAATTTGTCATTAAACTTTAACATTCAATAACTAATTTAACATTAAGTTTTAAAGTTTAAAGACCAATTTATCATTAAATTTTTTATAAAATTAGTTTGTCTTATTTTTTATGCTAATAATTAAATTTATTTTTTATCTTTTAGAAATTCATTTATCAACGCAATATACTTTCGAAAACGAATTTGAGTATTTAGGCGTTCAAATATCTCAATTCTCATGTTATCATACAAAAGAACTTTTGCCCTTGCTTTGGTCCAGCAATAATGCGGCTTCAGAAGATGACGATGAGATAATGGTACTAATTTCATAATTTTCACAGACAATCTTTTCCTCTTGAGCTTGGCCCCATATTACACCATAAAACCCAACTGCTATTATAGCAGCTCCTATCATACTGCACAAAAAAAATTAAAATTCAACATCTTAAAATACTAGGAGAAATCAAACAATATTTACTAATTAAGCAATAAGATTCTTTTACTCATAATTACCATACCTTCCAAGATATAAAGCGTCTCCCAAAAATGCAACCCCCATTGCAAGTGCAATGACAATTTCTAAAGGACTGAACATAGCAACATATACAGCCCCCTTCTTTCGACATGCCCATGCATACACCACACTTCGTGTAGACATCACAAAGATTGCCTACAAAAGTCATAAAATAACTATAATCATAAAAAAAAAAAATGGTCACAAATCCCAATAGTACAAAATTATTGGTCTTACATATAGCTTTTGTTTTTCTATTTTGTGATAGTATCCATACTTACTGAATAGAATATGCACACCAACTTCATATCAGGTTTAAGTATCCATGCCTTAGGATTTTCCTCTGCAACGAAAGCAGTTATGAAAGATAGGATAACAGAGAAACTGGTACTAATGGTTATTAGTATTAGCTCTTCAGGGTAGTCTTTGATAGTCCAGGTCTGCATAATGTATAAAAAAAAGTTTGATTTTTGTTATGTGAGGACAAAGTACCACTACAAAAGGAAAATGACATTTAATAATAGGGAAAAAACATAGTTATTGTTAGAAAAATCTGAGCTTTTACAAGCCACACGTGGAGTTGGTGGCCCTTTATCACAAGCTGGATTTGTTATTTTCAATTAGGCTTAAATATATTTTTCTTATCTAATAAATATTTAATTTTTATGTTTATTCTCTAATAAATTTTTATTTTACATTAGTTTTCTAATAAAATAATAATTTTATTTTTTATTCTTAATATTTTATTTTAATCACTAATAAATTGACGAATCTTATGCTTACTTTTTACGAGCCAATCAT
>NC_016088.4:3495130-3531910 GCF_000004515.6 Glycine max | reverse complement strand
CCAATCCTGATTAGTAACAAATGAAATTTTTTTATTAAAAAACAAACATAAAATTTGTTATTTTATTAGGAATGAATTGAAAAAAAGTTGTTAGTAACCAAAAATAAAAGTATTATTTTATTAGGGATTCAATGAAGTAAAAAATTTAGTAGAAAATAAACACAAAAATTAAATACTTATTAGAAATCAATAACATATTTAATTCTTTCAAATATGGATGTTGTTGTTTGTGAATTTCTTTAAAATTACAAGAAAAAAGGTGGCGGGTAACTAAAGTTTGATTACAAAGGTTTGGATGGTTGGTTGCAACTAGACATAATAAAATACGTGTGTTAATGGTAGAGTTTCAAGTCAAAAGATAAGATTTATTTAATATAAAGGGGGAATTAAATTTTTATCACTAAGGTTTCAGGTGATTTAAATGTAAAGTGGAAGATTGCATTTTACTATATGAAACTTATTTGAATGGATGCATTGAAAGTTTTTTTGTTTCAACTTCCAAGAGAACTTACTTATTATAGTTGATAACAATCTTTACTATAAATAGAGAAAAGAATTAATGGAGAAGAAACACATGAAGAGACTGTGTGTGAGAAGAAAGATTATGAAACAAAGTCATTTTGTTGAGATAAAAGTGTCTTTGTGTGAGAGTGTTATCATTTTTTGTAACCATTGAGTGGGGTACTAGGGCTTGTAAAGTGATACATTATTTAGGGTGAGTTACAATCTTGTAATCATTTTTGTGATAAGAAAATATTTTTGAGACGGTTCCGTGAACATAGGCAAGAAGCGCCAAAGCACATTAAATTTTTGTATTTCTTATTATTTTTTACGGTGTAATCTTTGTTGTGTTTTCACGATCTTTTCTGAGTGTATGTAATTTTTTTTGTGGAAACATTGATTACCCATCAGTGGTATAAGAGCTATGGCCAAGAGCACACAAAGGTTTGAGATACCATTGTTTGATAGAAAAATAAATTTTAAGATTTGACAGAGTACTATTCAAGATTTTTTGGTGCAGCAAGGTCTTGATCAGACGTTAGAAGATGAAAGGTCAGCTTCTATAAATGAAACCAAGTGGACTAAGATCCAAAGGAGGTTTGTGAGCACGATTCGATTAGCCCTTGCTCTCGAGTAAAGCACAACTTGTTGAAGGAGACAACACCAAAGGCCTTGTGAGAGAAACTCGAGAATATCTATGCGTCAAAGTCGCTAACCAAATGTCTTTGTTTGAAGATGGAGTTGTATCAATTCAAAATGGAGATGGGAGGAGATCTCCGTGACCACGTCAATAAGTTCAATCAACTAGTAAGTCAATTGTTGAATGCAGATGGTAAACTCTCTGATGAGGAGCAAGTGTTGTTGTTGCTAGTCTCACTACCAAGGTCCTTCAAAGCTTTGATTAAAATGTTGCTTGTGGGAAGATCAACTTTGAATTTGGATGAGGTGATCGTCGCTCTTAGAGAAAATGAGACAATGATGAGAACTAAAAATGTTGATGATGAACACCATGCAATAGCTGTGGTGAAATCTGAGCGAGGAAGGAATCATTAAAGGAGACATGATGGGCCAAGAGGAAGATCAAAATCGCAATCGCCTCTGCAACGAGATATGAGTAACATATGAAGGAGGACTTGAAAAAATTATGAGATATGAACAAAGATGACGCCAACTCCCAAACTAATGTAGTAAAAAGTGTTGAAGATGAAGATGAAGTGTTTTTGGCAACAAACAATGAGGTTGCTAAAACAAAATGGGTGATGAATTATGCTGCCTCAAAGCACATTTGTAGAGATCGAGAGAGGCTTGATACTTTGAAAACTTATGGGGTGGAAAATGAAGATTGAAGGCATAAAGAGTGTGAGAATGAAGCTCCATGATGGTGCTATTCGAACTTTCTCAAATGTGAGATTTGTACTTTCTGTTGTTGTCAATATGATTTCTATGGGGGAGATGACATCACAAGGGCACAAGTATGTTGATTCAAAGTGAGGATGCAAGGTGTACAAGGGGAGACACTTGGTGTTGCAAGGAAAAAAAAATAAATGTAACATTTGCTATTTGGATGGACAAGCCTTAAAGAGGAACCATAATAGCAAAGTGAAGAAGAACGTTAAGTTTTCTAATATTGTAGAAGTGTTGGGAGATACTTCCGTCGGAGGGGGAGTTTGTTCACTTTCAAATTGATCAAATGATATATTCTCTTTTGGCTTGAAAGGGAGAATTGTAGAGTTTCAAGCCAAAATATAAGGTTCATTTAATACATAGTCAGAATTGAATTTTTATCACTAAAATTTATGCGGTTTAAATGTAAAATGGAAGATTACATTTTACTAGATGAAACTTATTTGAATGGATACATTGGAAGTTGTTTTTGTTTCAACTTCCTAGAGAACTTATTTATTATAGTTAGTGACAATCTTCACTATAAATAAAGAAAATAATTAGTGGAGAAGGAACACATAAAAAAAGTGTGTGAAAAGAAAGATTGCGAAAAAAGTCACTTCGTTGATAGAAAAATATCATTGTGAGTAATATCATTTTTTGTAACCATTGAGTGGAATACTCGAGTTTGTAGAGTGATACACTATTTATGATAGGTTACAATCTTATAATAATTTTTGTGATAGAAAAATACTTTTGACTCGGTTCCGTGAACGTAGACAAAAAGTGTCAAAACACATTAAATTATTATGTCTATTATTATTTTTCTTACCGTGTAATCTTTATTATTTTCACACAATCTATTATGTGTATGGATAAATTTATTTGTCGAAGCATTAATTACCCAGCACTAACTAATTAATATTAATTATATAATAAAACTCAACTCAGAATAAAGTTTTGCACATATTCTAACTACCCAAATATACAAACACATTCTTTGAATGTTTAGTAGTAAGATTTATTTACCTGGATAACAAGCGAGACTGAACCACAAAAGGTACCAATTGCAAGAAGAAAGCCTCCTAACAGCCATTTTGATGGTTGTGATGAGAGAATCACATCGTTTGACACCAAACCACTTGTCATAGGCAACCCCTTGTATAAGGTCACAGTTAATGCTCCAACAATTGAGACCACAGTCCCAATAGATTTTGCCCAACAACTTCGTAGTTTTAAATCCAGCTTTTCCATCCTAAGTATATATTAAAGAGTTCACTCTCCATTTTCAATTAATTCATATACACGCAGACATGGAGATTGGTCTAACATTCAAGAAGGTAAACAAATCTTCTACCAACTTAAACTATTATATATGTAAAAAAAATTTAATTAATTTTATCTTATTTAATGTTATTATTATTTTTAAAATATATTTTTTAATTAAGGTGTTAGTTTTGATAAAAAAAAATTTATTAATATCAAATTCTAATGAAGAATAAATTAATTTTTTAATTAAAATTAATATAATTAATTAACTTTTTTAATTAATATGAATCATTTTTTTTCTTTTTATATTTGAGACCAAATAAATTATTTTTTCTCATCAAGGTCTACTACCTTTCTTGGGATAGGTTCATCTTCTTTTTGGTGGAATAAAAAATTAGAAGAAAGGAAAATAGACTTAAAATAAGATTAAAAAAATATGCATTGTTTTGGATGAAGAGATATTAAAAAAGGAATTGAAAAAAAGGTTCTTTCTACATAATTGGATAAGTAAAAAAGAATGATAAAATTATGTAAACTATATTTTAAAATAGTAATAATAATTAAATTTAATGAAAGTGATAAATTTTTATTATTATATTTATAATGAAAATTATTTTAAGATTTGTATATGATACTATAAAGTAATATTTAACTTTAAAAAAAAAACAGAATTGCTTCAGGTTTTTCCCATTGGGTGTCACTGTCAACTCTGTCTTTTTGTCTTCTTCACTTCCCACTGAAACAAGCAGCCCTCCTTGATTTCTTTCCAGCAAAGCAAATAACAAAACATATGCTTATTCATACGCTAGTACACAACCTACTAAGTTCTAATGAAAATTTACTATTGGAGATTCCCTTTTATCTTAAAACAATATTTAATATTTTTTGTGGACTATAATTTTCAAATGAAGAATGTAAATATTTGAAACAAATTGACGGTTCGTTTATTTTATCAAATATGATTGTCTTGTGCCTCTCTACGGAGTGTGAGATGGATGCCAAAAAAATGACAAAGGTAATGAAGAAAAATAAAGAAATAAAAGGAAAAAAAAATAAGTATAAAAGAAATTTAAGAAATAGAATACTACTAGTAAAAAATAAAGTTGATGCTTTTCAAGAAAAGAAAATACTATTTTCTTAAAAAAAATTAAAAATAAAATACTAGATAATTCTCATAACATCTAATTAAGCTAAATTCAAGCTAGTCGAATTAAATGATAAATAAGACTCATTCAGTAAAAAAAAAAAAAAAAAACTTACATCAATTATCAGATCCCCATGCACTGTAAATGTAAAAAAAATTATATTGTCCATTAATAACAAAATCAGTCTAAGTATGTTTTTTAAAATAACCATTATAAAAATTAATAAATTTATCTATGTATAATTAATTAATAATATTATAAAATTATTTTCCAAGGTCAAGTGAATACCATAATTTCTCTACTTTAATATGCAAGTTGGATAGCCAGTTAGTTTTGCAAATACAACTATGAAAGGGATGAAGAAAATTAAACTAAAATTGCTGTAACCTGGAAACAATGGCAATAATGAAAGTATAAGCTGGAACAAGGTCCTCCATGGTTGAGCCAAGAGTGGGAGAGCTATATCCAAGTCCAATATAATAAAGCGTCTGAACAGAAACGCTAACACAAGAAGAAGAAGAAGAAGAAGAAGAAGAAGAAGAAGAAGAAAAAAAACACTTCATTTACGATTAAACATTACATACGGAAGAAAAAACAACAATTTTAATTTTTTGGGCATTTCCATATACCTGAGCAAGCTAATAAGAAAAATTCTGAAGATAATTGAATTAGTGATTGGTGTAGGAGCCCTGTTTCTGTGAAATGCATCGAAGAGACATGTTATGTTTGAAAACAGACATGTTCCTAAGAGTGGTTTGGAACTTTGGATCTGAGGCAACGAACCTGTGGCGGATTGTGGTTGCTAGTAGCAGAAAAACGAACGCGAGAAGGTTTGAATACGCAACGAAAACGAAATTGCTCATTCCTTTAGACATGTTTGCTTTTATGAGAGTGTTCAAACCCACGGTCAAGAAGAGGCACACAACCATTGCTGCAGTTACTGCGCCTTGCATTTCGTTCACCTCTCCTCTCTCTCTCTCCTTTTCTTTGTGACCAGTACAAATACTATTACAGGATCGGAGATAAAGGAAGAAACAAAAGAAACTAATTTTATATTAAAGTTCACCTCTCTCTCTCTCTCTGTGTAATGATGAACGGACATATTGATTTATTATAAACTATTACGAACTGAAATGATGCATCAGTATATGATTTAATTTAAAAAAAACTAAATTTTATATTTTAGTGTTGTGTTGTGGTTGAGACAACTAATATGCTTCAAAAAAAACATGCTTCTATGATATTGTTGTGTTGCATTTCTATAAAATAATATTTTTTTTCTTTTAAACTTTATCAAGTTTACAGATTGAGGGTGCTCCTAAAAGGGCTGATGAGGTTGTGTTTATTGATCTTGCTCACTTTCTTGAGCTTCAATGTCTGAAATCTTACATGAATCATAGATATTATGATTTTGTTGTTATTTCATTTGATATATTACATTAAATTTAAGCTTCCTTATATAAGTTACATACAAATTCAGAGATGTTGTATTAATTTGTTTTAAAATTTTCGTGCTTATACTCCAAAAATGTAAAATAACAGTTCAATCTGTGTATAACCATTCTGAATGATTGAAGTATTAATAGATGAGTAATATAATTAATCAATTGAAGACCAAAGCTAACATGATTGTCAAGGCCGTATTTCATATTCAATACTATGAAAATTTAATCTTGTTGTTTATATAGATTGTCATCAACAGCATATTGTTGAATATCTTTGTACTTGTTAAATTCTATGTTCAAAATTGTTCAAGTTTGATGGTTAAGGAGAATAATTTGTATTTACCAAAGACATTGGCACAAAGTAAACATATGACTAATATTTTTTATAAGGTCAAGGAGTAGAATGTTTTAATAGTAATTTAGTTCATTAATTGGAAGTCTAGAACTTATTTTGGATCATTTGACATAAATACTTTTTTAAATTAACACTAAGAAAGGAAAAAACAAAGAGTTATAATTAAATAACGTGGATAATGATGTTTTACTCCAACTTCTATTGTGTACATAGTATGCATGTTCAACTCACGTCATTTGATAACAAAGAGAAACATGACATGAATTTGTTTGCATGAAATTAAAATGAAAAAGAAGAAGTTATATTTCGTTACCAACTAATGAAGTTGAAATTGCATCTTCATGCTGGTCAGGTAGAGTAAACTCTATTGACATAGTACTTTTAATGTTTTATCTTTAGTATATATAATTTATTCATACTTTAGTCCGTATAGTAAGCATTAATATTCTTACTTTCTTTTAAAAAATAATCTTTATATTTTATATTTTATCTTTAGTAAAAAAGTTTATCCCCTTAAATTAAGTATAAATTTTATTATTGCTTTTAAAAAAATAATATGGAGCGCTAACGGTTGCCGGTGTCGAACATGCAAGCGGAGACGCCGAAGTCAATGAGCTTGACCTTGTCATTATCGTCGAGGAGAATATTCCCAGCCTTGACGTCGCGATGAATGTGGCCGGGTCGGTGGAGATACTCCAACCCCTTGAGAGTCTCCCTGAGGATAGATCCGATGGCGGCCTCTTCGAATCCCTCGAGATAAGCGGCCTTCACGAGGTGCAGGAAGGAGCCCTGCGCCATGAATGCCATCACCACCCATAGGCTCCGCTTCACCACGAAGGAGCAGTAGGCCCTCACCATGTTGGGGGTGCTCTATCAGGCTCATCATCTGTGCCTCCCTCTGTATGTCGTCCAGATTTCTATTGTAGCGATCCAGATCCATATATACACTTGATGGCGTCGTCCTCGTTGTAGGGGAGGTAGATTGCGAGGAAGTTGAAAATTGATTTTAGGAAACAAAGAGAAGAGGTTCTTAAGGCTTCGGACCCTTGGTCTTCTTTGGCTTCTTCAGTCACTGCATCGCTGGTTCTGCTCATTTTTCGAGGTCGAGGGGTTGTGCGTGTGAATGCCAAGGGGTGTGGACCGTGAGATAAGCGTGTGAATGCCCTTGACAACATGTGGACCGTGAGATTACGACGATTTTTTAGTAAAACTCGTCGTAATTTTTATGACCAACACATATTCTAAGGCGATTTTCAATAACTGTCTTAGAATGTGGCTTTTTTCAGTTCGATAATTACAAAAGTACCATTGATTTATTTTTTAAGACGATTTTATTGTAACCGGCATACAAAGTGTGTCGTAAAAAAGTGTTTTTTTAGTAGTAATTATACGGTTAGCAAAATCATATAATATAACTATTTAAGCTGTTTGCTTTCTTACCGGTCATTTCTCCTAACCTTTTTCTTCTTACTTTATTAGCTTCAGTTGTATAAGTCAAATAGGCGAGCTTTGAAGCTTTTATCACAAGAATGTGAAACCAAATACATGAATAATAGTTCTTGAAATCAGCAAATTCGTCATGAGTTTGAGGGAATGGCAAGTTGATGCAAAATTGTCCTTGAAATCACATTCTGTCAGGAAGGGGTATGTAGTGGGAGGGGTCTAAAAATATGAGAGTAAAATTAGTTTGAAATTATGTTTAATTATCTTACAAATCTAAAATTTGCATTCAAACTCTATTTTAGGGAAGCAATATTTGAGATACATTTGTAAACTTATTTGATAAAAAAATTTAAGTTTATAAATTTTAATCCAAATATACACTTAATAATCTTTTATTAGTGATGCCCCAATGGATAAAAAGTTACCACGTAAAGTGCCATGTTTGAAGTGTTTATCTCTTTTAAGTGGTCTTTAAACTGATAGTGTTTTTTAGTATATTAATTGATAATTTGTTTAAATTTATTTGTTAAAAAAATACTTATTTTAATAAAAATATAAAAAAAATATTTTCAATGTGTTTGCCCGAATTATTTCTATTTAAAAAAACATTTATTTTAAAATTACTTATTTTAAGATTAAACTAATTATGTCACATGGTCCAAAATGAAGATTTTTTTATCTTTTTCTTTCCTTCTTTTCCCTCCCTAGGCTTCTCTCTTCCTCCCTTTCACTAGCTGAATCATACACCAACATTGCGACTCACACGCTGCGTTTCTTCTTCGATCTCACCGTCACCTACAAAATTTATGAGCCAGGCACGGATTGTTGTAAAGACATGCCCAATGGGGAGGGTCCCATATTTGAAATTTAGCATCTTATTCTTTAAATCTTTTGGTTGAGTTCCAATCTGCTAATTTTCTCTCTAATTAAATTTCTCAGGTTGCTGGTCTCAAATTTAAAGCTTAAAAGGAGAGGAATTTGGGAGAAACAAGTGAAACATTATTCCAAATAGAAAAACAATCAACACAAGTTGAATAAAGGGATATATTGTCTTGTCGGTGTGCATAATTACGCAGAAATTTGCACACAATTCTGCATAATTGGCATAGTTCCATTGTGCAACTATGGAGTAAACCACCAATTATAGTTTGATGCATTTTGTAATAATCAATCAATAAAATTGATACATGATAGAAAAACTTCGCCTGTATCCATGAATAGCATGGTAGCAATTTTTTTCTTCTAAGAAGCAAAATGTTAATTTGTGCTTGAGGCTGTCGGTGTTGGTGCATTACTCTGCTCCTGTCACCTGAGCACACTTTTTTGACTTGATAATGCTTTGTTTGCACGTCCTTTTGATATTTGATTTTACAGTCATGTGATTAATGCTAAAGCAACTATACACCAGTTCTGAGCACACTGTTTGACTTGATAATGCTTTGTTTGCACGTCCTTTTGATATTTGATTTTACAGTCATGTGATTAATGCTAAAGCAACTATACACCAGTTTAGGCCATGATCTCAACACATGTTATTACCAAAAAAAAAATTATCCACACCTACAAAAAAATCATGAGAATATAATAAATATTATATCGTATAAAAAATAATAATAAATACAAAAATTTAACGTAATTTGACACTTTTTACTTACGTCCACGAAATCATCTTAACAAATATTTCACTATCACAAAAATGATTACAAGATTGCAACTCATTCCAAATAGTATATCACTATATAAATCTGAGTATCTAATTCAGTGGTTATAAAAAATGATAATATTTTCACATAAAAATACTTTTCTCTTAACAAAGTGACTTTGATTCACAATCTTTTTTCTCACATACTCTCTCTTCTTGTGTTGTTTCCCCACTAATTTTCTTATCTATTTATAGTGAAAATTGTCACCAACTATAATAAATGAGTTCTTTTAGAAGTTGAAACAAAAACAACTTTCAATGCATCCATTCAACTAAGGTTCATCTAGAAAAATGTAATCTTTCACTTTGCATTTAAACTACCTAAGCCTTAGTGATAAAAAAAATTCAATTCTCATTATGCATACACCTTATCTTTTGACTTGAAACTCTATCGTTCTCCCCCCTCAAGCCAAAAGAGAAATATCCTTCAATCAATTTGAAAGTGAACAAACCCCCCTTCCATCGAAAATATCTCCCAACACTTTTACAACATTAGGAAACATCACTTTGCTTTCATGGTTCTTCTTTAAGGCTTGTCCATCCAAATAAAAAATGTTACCTTTATTTTTTTGTCCTCGCAACACCAAGTGTTTCTCCTTATACACCTTGCACATCCCCATTTTGAACCAACATATTTGTACCCTCGTGATGTCTTCTCCCCCATCTTAAACCTTTGTGTGCTCTCAGCCATAACTTTGATACAATTGTTGAATAATCAATGCTCTCATAAAATTGCACACACCCACAAAGGATCGTGAGAACACAACAAAGATTACACCGAAGGAAAAATAATAACAAACACAATAATTTAATGTGGTTCGATACCTCTTACCTACGTCCACCGAATCGTCTCAAAAAATATTTCACTATCACAAAAATGATTACAAGATTGTAACTCACCCTAAATAGTATATCACTCTACAAATCCGAATATCTCATTCAATGGTTACAAGAAATGATAACACTCTCACACAAAGATACTTTTCTCTCAACAAAGGAACTTTGGTTCACAATCTCTCTTCTTGTACACTCTCTCTTCATATGTTATTTCTCCATTAATTATCTTCCCTATTTATAGTGAAAATTACCACCAACTATAATAAAAAAATCAAATTCTCAATACATTCATTCAACTATAATTCATTTAATAAAATGTAATATTTTACTTTACATTTAAATTACCTAAACCTTAATAATAATAAAAATTCAATTTCCAATATAGATATACCTTATCTTATAACTTAAAACTCTACTCATACCAATCCACAAAGTATTTCGTGTTTACAAATCAGTAGCGGATTGCAACTGGAACTCGTGGCAATTGGAACTATCTCATGTCACCATGAATCATGATCACTGAGTATATGAACTAAACTATTTAACTTTATTGATAGTAATCTCTACCTGTACAAATTTATCTTCACTAGAGTATGGTTGTGCACTCCATGGCTGTAACATCAAAATTTATATTTAGGCTTAGCATCTCTATGCGCAATGCACTTATAAACATGTTAATCAGTGTTACAAGTAAAAGAAATGTCAATTTATCAACGGTTACAATAATTGATCAACGGAACAGGAATAGAAAATATCAAACTAAATTCTTACATTTATACCATGAACAATATTTAACACACCATTAAGTAAACAAGACTCAATTGCTAATTCTGTCACCATCCATTGAAATTTGAGATGAGATATTATGTCTTGTAGCTTCCCTCAAACGTCAAGGAGGTCCATTTCTCAAATGCACACTGACCAAAGACACAAAGGCAAGTTTGGAGAACCCACCATCACCATGTGTTTGGATTGGTGTTGGATGACGTTAATATCAACGCTAAAAACTGTTGCTTCCGCGTCTTTTCATAGATTGGACGTGCAAATTTAGTTATACTTGCATTACCAAAGCTAATGCAAATATGCACTCAATGTCATTCCCAGCAACTGCCAAAAAATAAAAAAGCACGGGAATAAGAGTTAGCACAAGGGATCTTGTAGCCACCATTTTGAGTATACCCTGACTCTTAAATGCATTAGCAAGTTACTTGCACAATTTTATGTGCCAAAGAAAAAGAACAATTAGACATTAAGCCTTCTGGAAATAGTTTATCAACAAGATTATGTGCATGTTTGGAAATCAGGTGAAAAAGTATGTTTGAAACAAAAATATTCTTGCAAATGGATCAGGACCCTTAGTTCAATTTCAACTGCAAATATTGGATAGGTAAATCGTGAGATAAAAAAAAAATATGATTTCATGAAAATTTAGAAAAATAATACTATTGATATGAATATGATTCATTTGCTTTCTTATCAAATCCTCAACTTTTCTTCTTTAATTATTAGGATATTTAATGTTTGTTTACTTTAAGGCAAACTCTTTTATTAGCTTCAGTTTCGCAAGTCAAATACGGAGAAGAAGTGTAATAGTGTGTTAGGTTTTGGAAACTTACATGAAGAAATAAGCTAGTTTAGGTTTACTTTTTTTACTTTAAATGATTAAGAAAACATTATGAGACTTCTTTTTTCCCACGTGTACAAATGTTTTTGGACTTAGAGTCAGCTAACCATAAAATATGTTTTCTTTTTAATTTTTTTTATAACTTTTAGATAATAAAAGTAATTTTTATGATTTATTAAGAAAAAACCAATTGGATTAGGTTCTTCGAGTGGGTTTGCAAAGTAATACTTTATTGGTAAATTATTGGTAGAAAAAATAATAAAGATTTATGATTTCTATTTATGAAGTAGTAGTTACTTTTACAATTTATTTGTAAATGAGAATTAATTCAAAAAGTGTTCTAATTTGATAATAATTTAGAAAAAAAGTTATCCAATTCAAAAAGTGTTCTCATATAATAATAATTTAGAAAAAAGTTACCCACAAATGGCAAAAAAGTCATTAGAAGGAGTATGATATGTGTCAGATATTTTCTTCAGGAAATAGCAAGGGCAATGGAGAGGAAACATATTTGTTAATTAGTGACCTAGCTAACAACTTGCCACCTGCCAGCTACGATTCGTCAATACTAATGTCGTATCTAATACAGTGACAATGTTTACGATAAAAATTCACATAGTTGTCCCGTAATGTACCCATCATGGCATAAAGTATCCTCGAACTCTGCATGCTATCAAACAAAATAACTTGAATCTTTGCTTTTGTTCAGCAATAGAGGGGTTTCAGAAGAAGGCGATGAGATAATGCTACAAGTTCCATGCTTTTCGTAACCCATTGTTTCCTCTTGAGCCTGGCCCCATGTTACAGCATAAAACCCAATAGCTATTATAGCAGCTCCTATCAAACTGCACAACAAATCAAAACCCAACAACTTATTAATTATTAGGAAAAATCAACAATTTTTACTACTTTCCACTAATGTTATTTTCCTCACAATTGATTACCACATTTACGTACCTTCCAAGATATAAAGCATCTCCCAAAAATACAATCCCCATGGCAAGTGCTATGACAATCCCTAAAGGACTGAACATAGCAACATATACAGGCCCCTTCTTTCGACACGCCCATACATTCACCACATTTCGTGTAGACATCACAAAAATTGCCTACAAAAGCCATAAAATAACTATATATAATCATAAAATAAGGTCACAAGTTCCAATTGTACAAACTTATATACTTACTGAATAAAGTATGCACACCAACTCCATATCAAGTTTAAGTGTCCATGCCTTAGGATTTTCTTCTGCAATGAAAGCCACTATGAAAGATAGGATAACAGAGAGACTGGTACTAATGGTTATCAACATTAGCTCCTCAGGGTAGTCTTTGATAGTCCATGTCTGCATAATGCATAAAAAGACGACTATTTTTATGATGTGAGGAGAAAGTGCCACACTACAGAAAGAAAATATCATTTAATTATATATTAAGAGAAAAAAGGATTTAGTTAATTGATATAATCTTTTTCTAATAAAAATTAAATTATTATTTAATGTAAATATTATAAGTTTATGCTGACTGATATTGAGAATGGTAATTGTTTAAAATTGATTTTCATCAAAACGAGATAAATCACATTTTCTGTTGAATGATGATTTCTTCGTAGAAATTAAATAGTTGGGATAAACTAATAATAATATGATATAATAATACAATTATTATTTTCTACAGCAATGGATTTGTTTATTAATATGGTACATTATGCAATTAGTATAAACTCAGAATATTTATATCAATAATACAATTTCAACTCTATTAGATAAAATTTTATCCATAGAGAAATTTAATATTTAATAAGTATGGTAGATATATGATGTTTTCTTCTTTGCAATGTGAGCACAAATATACATTAAATGTTTAGTAAAATTTATTTACCTGAATAACAAGCGAGATTGAACAAAAAAAGCAACCAACTGCAAGGAGAAATCCTCCTAGTAGCCATTTGGATTGTTGAGATGAAAGAAAAACATTGTTTGGCATCACATCACTTGTCATAGGCAATCCCTTGTATAAGGTCATAATTAATGCTCCAGCAATTGAGATCACAGTCCCAATGGATTTTGCTTGGCAGCTTTGTAGTTTTAGATCCAACTTTTCCATCCTGAAAGCACATATCAATGCAAATGGTTCACACTACTTTTTAATTAGTTCATATAAGTGTACAAACTGGTGATTGGTCTAACATTTTAGAAGGTAAATAGATCTTTCACCAACTTTAATTATGCATCTTTTCCTCCATATCATTCCAATAGAGTTTGCGAATTTTCTTGAGAAATAAAAATTATTCCTCTCCTTTCTCTTTTAAAAAAATGAGTAAAAGAACTTTAAAAAAAGAAGTAAACTGATTTCTCTCTTCACTTTCTTAGCTCCCATCTCTCTTCTCTATCCTTGTCATCTTGTTTGAAGTCATTTTTCTTAAGTTAACATATAAAAAATATCAAGTAATATCATAAGTTATTATTTTAAATTTGTTTAATTAATTATTTGTTCCTAGACTTGTACACACTTTTTGTTTTAACGTACTCCTACACATAAAAATTGTTTTAGTCTATGTATGAGCAATTTTATTTTTTTATGTTTTAGTCCTTGTCATTAGTTCCGATGTAATACCGTTAAATTTTTGCTAACATTGCCATGATAAGTCGATTCATGTGCATTGTTGGCATGTTATGGTAATGGGTAATGAGTTAATTATTCATTTGTTCATTATATTTGCTCAAACTTTTAAATCTATATTTTAGTCTTTATACGAACAATGTTTTAATGTTTTATGTTTCAGTCTTTGCCATCAATTTCCAAGTAACTCTGTTAACTTTAAGTGCTTCAAAGTAATAGATCACACAGGGTAAGTGATCTTGTAAAGTTATTAGCACACAAGGTTTGCTTAACACAACCACAAAGTTGATTTTTCCATGCACCGCTACCTAAGGTGACCTTCGACGATGGAGTCCATATCCATTTTCGTTCTTTCTCTTCTCTTTGCCTTTTTTATTCCTTCTTCCTCAATACATATTTGCATTATTTCTCTTCATCTTCATTATATTAATCAAGGCATGCACTAATCTCTTAAATTTTAAGAAAATAATATTCGTGAAAATAGAGCATGCACAATTGCAATCTATGACTTTCTAAAGCTTTAAATCTAGTTGGAGCAATTAATTAATCAATCGTTAGTTAAAGTTTTTATGCCTTAAATCTAGTAGGAGCCTTAAAGGTACCAAATAAAACAATTTCATACAAGTTATATGTTGCTTAATTTAATGGGAAAAAAAACCCTTTAATATGTATTAACAATATTTTTTGAAAAAATGCATAAAGGACGGATATTATATGTTAAAACATGTTGGATTATAGGTTTATTGTATACGATATATTGCATACTATGTCAGGTTGCCAAGTTGATTCCTATGCTACATGTTTGCAAAATATGTCTTAAAATATGTGAATATATGATATGACTTTATATCCTCATACCTCTGTTATGGCAATTTCAATTCGTTAAGGCACGCAAGGTGTTCGACAAAATAAAGGTTACCAATTTGTACACTAGGAACAATATGCTCTCTAGTGGTTGGGTAGCTTGGAATTCAATTGTGGTTGGATATGCGCAAATTGGCAAATTTGTTGAGGCTTTACAATTTTATGGACAATTTAGGAGATTGCCTATGCGATATGAGTTTAGCTTGGTCAGTGTCTTGATCGTTTCTATAAAAAGAGAGGAAGAAGGCACGGGAAGAGAAAAAAGAGACAAGGAAACATAGGAAAAAAACAGAACAATCAGGGTGAGGCGTTTCACCATAAAAAAAAATTGCCTCATTGAGATGGATGGCAGAATCATCTTCTTTTCCAAATTTCTGCTAATTTAACGACCTCCAAAAAATTTATGGCAAGGTAAGAGCACCTAAAATTAACGAAATTACTTGACAATTAAAGGTTGGAACTTAAACATAAAAATGATACGTGTATGGACACTAAAACATAAAATTTTAAAATAAAAAGACTAAAATACAAAATTTAAGAAAGCATAAAGAGCAAATGAGTAATTAAGACTTCTGAAACCGTCACCTTAGCTGGTCATGAAAAAAAAGTGTTATGTTGCAATTGGTGATCGGGACTAAATTGTAAAAAAAAAAAATTGTTTGTACACGAGCTATAGAAGAGTTTTTATGTGTAAGAACTAAAACAATGTACACAAGTAGAAGGTTCAAATGATTTACTACACCTTTTAAATTTTAACTTAAGCAAAAGTAACTAATACAAATATTAAAAAAATAAAAATAGGCCAACTATAAACCTAATCTAATTAAATGATAAGTAAGACTTGAATTATATTTTTCAAAATTAGTTAAAAAGTTAATTAAAAGTTAAAAAATTTAGTGGAGTGTTAGAAGCTGAAAATCAACTTATTAAATAATAAATGTTCGATTAAATTAACTGTTGAAGTATCTAAAAAGTGTAAAATAATAAAAAAATAATAAATGTTTGGTTAAATTAAAAAGAATAATAAAAAAATCAAATAAATATATTTAGGATAAAAATAAAAAATTTATAAAAAGATAGAAATTAATATTTTAAAAAATATTATTTTAATTAAAAAATTTAAAAATTACTTATTGACTAAACCGTCAAATAATCTTTTCCGCCAATAAAAAAATATTAAAAAAAAAACTAACTAAAATTATCTTGAGCAACATAGTCTTATTATATATATATATATATATATATATAAAATTGAACTAACCATAAACCACTTAATAAAGAAGTAATGATTTATTCATTAAGATATATTTAAGATTAAGATTAAGCTGGTAGCATCTCTCAACAAATGTATTTTTTACTGATGAATCATAAATTAAACCTTTAGCCATATATTTAAGAGATAAAGTTGACAAATATTTTTTCTCTCTCATGAATCATAGATTAAACCTCTAGAGTGAACTGGGAATTATATCACATCGTGTTAGTGTGAATCACGCGTGAATGAAAGATTAATAACACCGTTAAAAAGTATATTCTCTTGAGATTTCTATTTTATTAATAAAACTTAAAATATCAAGTTAAAGATAAAATTAATCTTTCTTTTTTATATGTATAAAAAAGATACTAACGCAACGATGAAGGGCATCCAGAAAGTTAAAAATATGTCACCTGGAAATAATGGCAATTATGAAAGTATAAGCTGGAATAAGATCCTCCATGGTTGACGTCAGAGTGGGAGAGCTATACCCAAGTCCAGTATAAATGAGCGTCTGTATGGAAACGCTAACACAAGAAGACCAATTACATTATTAACGATGAAATCTTTTTTTTTTTTTTTCTTTCAAACGTTACTATGTTATAGAAAGTTGGTTTTTATCAGTAGAGAGAATCAAATTTATAACTTTTCTTCTTTTACTTTCTTTCTTAATCATATCTCTAATAACTTTCAAACATTAAACACTAAACAAAAAAAAAAGTCATTTAATTTTGCCTTTAACAGTTAGCATACCTGAGCAAGCCAAGAACAAAAATCCTGAAGAGTATGGAATTATTGATCGGTGTGGGAGCTCTGTTTCTGTGAAATCAAAGAGACAAAAATGTTATTGTATCTGTTTGAAAACAGACAGACATGTTCCCAAGAGTGGTTTGGTTTTGATTTGAAGCAACAAGTTACAAACCTGTGACGAATTGTGGTTGCTTGAAGCAGAAAACAGAATGCGAAAAGGTTTGAATACGCAACAAAAACAAAAATGCTCATCCCTTTGGACAATGATGCTTTGATCATAGTGTTCAAACCCACACTCAAGACCTGAACCACAACCATTACAAAGGTTACCCCTGCGCCCTGCATTTCGTTCACTACTACTCTGTCTGTCTTTCTCTCTTCAATTCGAAGATTGTTGTGTTTTTTTTTTTCTTTTGGTGAATACAATGGGTGTTAATTGTTGGTGGTTTGCGTGCGGTACTACTTCAACTCAATGCCTACAGGGTGACGTTAATAGATTATGAACGTCTGAGTCTGACTGTAGACCAAGTTGCTTTGAGAGAAACTTATTCATATAGGGAAAATTTTCTATAATTTCTTTACGGGTGTGATGTGAATGTGATTATGTGAATATTATGCACCTGTCCAACGATTTGCTTTGAGAACTTGTTTTAGTTTTTTTTTTTTTTTTTTATACAAGAACTTGTTTTAGTTTACATGGCAAATTTTCACTTATTTTAATGGTTGGGCATTTTTTTCTATAAATATAAAAAAGATAATTTCAAATTGAGTTTTATTTTTTTAAGATTAGAGATCAATGATATCCCTCAATCCAATAAATTAGAGACTAATTCTGTATTAAGATTGACTTAATGATTGAAACAAGAAATAAAAAGAGAGTGATATGTTCAAACCCCCCATTAAAAAAAATCTCCCTCACAATAAATTTTACACATAAATAAAGATAAATTATTCTGGGACACCATTTGAGGTATGCGGGCTTATTAACCTTTGGATTGTTTCAATTCAGTTTAATAATTATATATTAGCTAAATAGTTATTTTTGTCTTTAAATATGTAAATTGTTAATAAATCTTGTCTCATTAAAATTTAGAATTTAGTTTCTGAAAATATAAAAAGTACAATAAGTTTATTCAACTGTTAATTTTTTACCATTATCATTCACAAAATAGCATATGTGACACAAATGAACAAATTTATCACAAAATTGATTAGTCATCTAATCATGTTAAATAGATTGAACAAAAATATCAGTAAGTTATTATTATTGGACCTAAATGTCTGATGTCGGTAATTTTTTGTTGAACAAAAATCTCAATAATGTTTGTTGGACGAAGATGTCATTGATTTTTATTTTTGATTGAAATGTCAATAAATTTATATTGGAGAAAAATGTCAGTAAGTTGTCATTATTGAATCAAAATATTACTAATTTTTTATTGTATCAAAATGTTAGTAGTTTTTTTATTAGATGTAGATGTCAATTATTTCTTGTTGAACCTAAATATCAATACATTTCTATTAGATTAATTTATTAGATCCCAAATGTTTATTAGTAAAACAAATATACTAATATAATTATATAAAACATTCAAAAAAATTAACACAAAAATAAAATATGATATAATATTAAATTTTAAATAAGAGACTTCTTCTAATAAAATTTCAATCAATGTCATTGAGCAATTTTCTTTGGATATTTTATATTATTGTAAATTTTGAAACAAATTAAATAATATATACACAAATATTAAAACTAAATATCTACTAAAGAACCACTCTTTTATTGTATAACAAACTAAAGATGAAATAATTTTATAAAGTAATTGTATATTAAATTCATTTTTAAGTTTTATAAGATTTTAACTATAATTTATAGTTTACCTGAAATAAATAAGTATGTTTACATTTTAAATAATAATAAACGTAAATTTGTTAAAACTATTTGTTTTTTTTCTTTTTTTTTAGGTGATTTTTTATTTACAATCCTGTCTTTTAATCCTATTTAAAATATAGTCACTTTTCATTTATTTTTAAGTTTATTTATTTTATATCATATTAGTTTCAGAAAGTCATACCTTTTGAGTTATCAATAAAAAGGAATAAATAGTTATTTTTGTTCTTGAATTTAAAATTTGGGAGAAATTTATCCTAAAATTATATTTTATTCTTAAATGAAACAAAATTTAGGGTTTAATAAATTAGTCTAATAGAAACATACTAATATTTATGTCTAGTAAAAATGACTGACATTTACGTCTATTAAAAAATTATTAATATTTTGATACAATGAAAAATTTCTAACATTTTGATTCAATAATGATAACTTACTGACATCTTTGTCTAATGGAAATATATTGAGATCTTGGTCCCAAAAATTACTAATATCTTCATAAAAAAATTATTTTTATTTTCATCCAATAAAAAATTACTAACATTTAGATCCTATAATAATAACTTATTAACATTTTCGTCCAATTTATTTAACATGATCATGTTGAAAATCAATTTTGTGATAAATTCGTATATTTGTGTCACATATATCATTTTATTAATGATAACGAACAACTTTGAGAACTTTTTTTAATTTATACCCAAGGCACTTGCTTATTTTAAATTGCCAAATTTCCATAATTATTTTAAGGTTTAAACGTATTTTTGGTTTTTGTAAATATACAAAAAAATGATTTTAATTTTTAAAATATTGTTTCTTTTTAATCTTTCGTTTTTCAAAATGTGTCAAGAGGGTCATCCTTAATTTTTTATTTATTTACTTTTGTGTTTCTTATTTATAAAAATTGAAACTACATATCACACATTTTTAAGGACTAAAGTTAATGTTTACATATTTAAAAGATAAAAATATATTAATTATTTTTTATAATAAAAATATATTTAAAAATATTTATTTAACAATTATTTTTGACTTAAATATTAAGATTTGATATTTTTTTATTTATGACTTGCAGATATGAAAATAAGGAATTAAAAGAAAAAAAAAATCAGAAAATATCAAAAATAGAATCAAGCCCAAGTCCACTCGTAGAAAGATAGTGAAGCCTAAGTTAATTCAAACAACTATAAAAAGAAAGTTAAGACAAAAATAAAAGACACACCGAGTTTTAGAACGCTCTAATACACATCTAAAGTCTCAGAACTCTCCCTTAAATAATTATTTTTTTCTCTTTCATCATTTTCTATTCCCTTTATACACCCATTCTCCTCCATCATTTTTTATACCCTTTTTCTAGTATAAGACCCCTTATGGTTATGAGAGATTAAATCCTTAGTTAGGGTCTGACAGACCTAAAAAGTCAAAATGTGTTTTATTTCCTATTGTCCTTTCTTACTTTTAATTTCATGCATTATTCATTTTGCATCATTTTTGGGGAGTTAGGTGCTCAACAGAGGGTAATCCTTAATTGAAAAACAAGGAAGGTTTTGCATACATCTGTTTTAGGAATTTATCGCTCGATCGAGGATAATTTCTAATCGAACTAAAAGGAAGGGGTATCTTAGTAAAATTATTGTTAGACATAGAGTGATTGCATTATGACCATGCATCAAAGCAAACATCTAGAATTAGAACTTCATGCATTTTATCTATTGACTCTTTGTAATGACATTTGAGAGATAGATAAGTAAAATAGACTTGTCATCGTGAGACATCAGAGACAAGTATTCTAATAGATGTGATCAGGATAAATTCACTTGATTGATAGAGAAAAATCACTAATAATACATCTTAGACAAGTAAGGCATGATAGGTCATAACATTTCCATCTCATTGAATTCCATACTTTTTTTTTGTTTTCTATTAATAGTTATTATTTTATACCATGTTCCTTTTAAATTTATCTTTTATATCTCATCTTATCTCTTTCTCTTATAAATTGGAAATTGTCCAAACAAAATAAAGACTACTTGAAAATTGACACTCATACTTATGAGTCTTTATTACTTGACATTTGATACACTTGTCAATAAATTAATGTGAATTGTCAATAAATTAATGGTATCACATTCCTTAAATGCGCTGAATTTATTTATTCATATGTTTTATTTATTTGTCATCCATTCAATCAATCAATCTATATATATATATATATATATATAAGGGGGTCTAACTAACATATCTGAGTAGTAGTACATGCATACTACAAATCTTTTAATACTTATTTTTTATTTTTTGGGTATTATCAAAAAGTAAATTAGATGATTAATGACCTAATTAGTTTATGACTTTTATGATTTGCATAATTATTATAAGTTTAGAAACGAATTTCACATTATACTATTTATTTATATTAACTAAGACCTCCTTTATTTAAATATCTACGACTTTAGAGAGTAAATCTTTACTTTTCCTATTTTCTCTGCTTATTATTATACAACGATCTCTACACACAAATTATAAAAATAACATTGATTTTTTAAGGTTTTATAATTTAATCCTTATTAGTTAATTTAAAAATGAATACATAAAAGTAATAATTTCTTATAAAATCATATTTTAAATTATTTCTGAATAATTAATAGTAAAGTCTTTAATTATATTAACAAGAAAATTAAACTTATAATAATATTTTATATATATCCGATCTAACTAATTTATTGAATGAATCATTCATAGAATTAGTGAATAGTGATCAATGACCTAACCTGATATTTCAAAGTAAGTTATATATCAAAGTTCCAAATTTAATATTTTTTTTTCATAAGAATTGAATATATGTTTCAAGTTTAATAACGTTGATTGATGTTTTAACATATTCTTAAATTTTAGGCCGGTTAGTTTTGTCTTGCTTGTGTTCCAATTTTCACTTTTTATTTGTTTTATGTTTGAAAAATTATCTTTTATATTTTATATTTTTCGATCTTGAATACCAATTATCATGGACCCAACTGGTTCAATTACTTTCATTACTACTTTTGGGGCTTTTTAGGGAACCACTATTCTCAAATAGTCCTACTTATATGGTAAAAATATTAAATGAAGTTTCTTTTACAAATTATTTATTTAAATGGGTTTATTTTGAAATTATTTACCCCATGGGTCTATTTTTTTACTACAATGCTCTTCCTCGAGGGACGCGTTTCCCATAAAGGTGACACGTAACATGACTTAGGACGCGTCCTGCATACAAGCGCGTTGGGTCGCGCTGGGGACCCAGGCGCGTCCTACTGGCCCGTGGTCCTCCCTCCAAGCCACTCCTTCCCCCCAAGCCACAACCAGTGATTTTTGTTTCGTTTGAAGTTTATTAGCTTTCGTAGACTGGATAAGTTCAACAATCTGTATTTAGAAGAAAAAAAAATTAAAATCTAAATCAAGTCATTGTCTCCCGAATCAAGTCAATGTCTCTTAATTGTCTTATAAGTTATTTAACATGTTTAATTTAAATTAATAAGAAAATTGTATTATATATGTAACAATTTGTTGATGATCACTACTAAACTTTATCTGATTTTGTTTAATATGCAAATTGTATTATATATGCAAATTACACGGACCAGTTGGACGCGCTTGGATCCCCAGCGCAACCCAACGCGCCTGTACGCAGGGCGCGTCCTAAGTCATGTCACGTGTCACCTTTACAGGGAACGCGTCTCTCGAGGAGGCGCATTGTAGTAAAAAAATAGACCCACGAGGTAAATAATTTCAAAATAAACCCATTTAGATAAATAATTTGTAAAAGGAACCCCATTTAGTATTTTTGCCCTACTTATATAGGTTTTCAATCAATCATTACAATACTTTCTCTTTTCCAAATGATTTTTCTAATGTGTAATTGTTTGGTGCTTTTTTTATATACAATATTTGTTTGATGCTAACACCATATATAGCTGAGAATAAGAAAATAAAATACTCTAGTAAGCAGTTACAAAAAATATAAATGTAGTTTTTTTATAATAAAAAAGATACGTAAAAATTATTTTCCCAACAGAAAGAGAACAAAATGCTTTAAAATGCAAGCATGAAATTCATGGAATACTACAAGAAAAATGACCTATACCTACGGACAAAAATTGTCACTATAAGTAAAAAATCCGTAGGTAAATGTATGATAGACTTTCTCCTACGGACGTTTCTTCCGTCAACTTTGAGGGGCGTATAATGACGACTAATTGTTTGTCACTATAGGTTTTACCTACTATGTATAGTGTGTAGGTAAAAGTCATTAACTTCTACTTACATCTCCTAACTGTAGGTAAAAGTTTTTAATATGTACTTATCATCTTCAACTGTAGGTAAATATGTTTAACATGAACACCTCTAATAAGAAGACAATTCTAGAGTGTCAATTTGAGAGCCTAACTAGAAAGGCTATGACCTGTTTGGTAACTAGGGATGCACCTTGGCATTGCGATCCGTCTTCCTCAACCTTGCCTTACTATAACATGAGTGTCCAAGTACTATTTTTTCTTAAATTATTACTAGCTGGAAGGTTACCAATCATCTTATACAAACACACTTTGCATAGAATCAATGTTAGAGAATCTTAATCCAAAAGCATATCTTTAATTACATTAGAGAGCGCAACTGTACAAGAGAAACAGAGAAAATCCTAGCTAATGAATACCATAACCCACTCTTTTCATAGTTATCATTAAAGGTATTAACATTGCCCTACATGCAAGCTTTATCGTCACAAGCACATAAACACATTACTCCATTAATGCTTCACACACGGTACTCTATTTAAAAAACAGTGAATCCCTGGTTGGCATGCAGTATTATATGTATAATTATCAAGAATAAAATTAGGTAAAATCAAGTTAAGCTTTATTCAGCTTGAATCTAACAAGAATCTAAAATATTAATCTCACTTTTGCAGTAGTGAAAGAATAGAAGTAAGTACCATCAGAATTCGAATCTGGCTCTAGAGCTAGCTTAAGATCTTGTGACTTGAGGGATGTTACAAAATAATCAGTAAAGTCTGACCAAGAGCCCCCTGTTCCAACAATATCCCTTGGCAAAAAAGGGAAACATATATTATTATAAACAAAAATCATAAAATTAATGTTCTTGAACAGAGAATAATAAAATATATAAAAGTATATAAAAATGTCCCTAAAATATATAAAAATATATAAAAATGTCCCTAAAATCTCTTTTATTTGATTTAATCAGATTTAGAGAACTAAATAGCTATAGAAATCAGTTTGGATAAACTTGGAAATTGGACTTATAATATGATTTGCAGCTGGATGAAGGTTGAGGGGAGATGTGCAGAGGTGATGGGATGTTCTCAGTTGAAGAAATTGTAAAGTCCAAAGAAACAATAAAAAAAAAATATGAATAGATTTATCTGAGAAAGAAAGAGTGATGGTGTATTCATGGATATCAGCAATGCGTATGCGGTTGGAGAAGTCATAACGTGGGCCGGAGATAAAGATGATAAAACAATTGAAATGGCTTGACATGATTGTAGATAACTTTGATCATTAAGTATGTAGATTTAAGGTAAGTCTGTATGAAAAAAATAATTATTTACACCTAAAAGATATTATTTACTTAAATAAATTTTGATATTTTGAGAAATTTGTTGAATCTAATCGAAAATAGTCCAAGTTCATCTAATACAAGTTATTTAAAAAATTGTATGAATTATTGCAAGTAAAACCCCTTCTGATTTGGATTTGAATATTTTAGATGGTAATATTGTATTATAAAGTAAATATATTTTCTTTTTATATATTGACTTCTTACCAAGTAAGTAGCAATTAAGGTATTTGTACTTGCAAATATTTATAATTTTTTTATTTATCAGAATTGATGACAAGTAGTAGGGTTTATAATAATTTTTGTATCTTATTTAGTTAATTAAGTTAGATCCCTTGGTAATTTAAAATAAATTATTTAGACTTTTTTAATTAAAAATAAAATAAAGTATCCTAATTTAATTTAAATATAAATATATATTTCAAAATTATTTATTTTTATCATATGTTTTAAAAGTTTTATTTTATTTTTTAACTTCTTTTAGATTTATATTTTGATAAATATCAATGAATATTACAAATATTTATAAAATTTGTGAATGTTTGAATAAGCTTTGAAAAAATTAATTTTGAATCAAATTAATTTAAATTTAAATTGATTTTAAAGTAATACAATTTATGTTTGTATTATAAAAGCAAGTTAGAGATAGAATTTAATGTAAAATTATTGATCCAATTAAAAGTTACTTAAAGTTCATTAAATTTAAAATCAATTTTGCACACATTCATTTCTAGACTCTTCTTCGACATAAAATCATATGTGAAAATTTATCTTTATCTAAAACAAATTTTAGACTTTTATCCAACTTAAACCCAACATGTGTTTGCCCCCCTCTTTGTAATGTTATGTACAACTAACTGTAGAGTAAAAGAAGTGTAACATTTAAATTAATGTATATTTTAAATTATATATTTTAAAATAAAATTATCATTATAAAATCATGTTATACAAAATTTTGTTATTAATTTTCAATCATTCAAAAATATTTATACTTTTTTAAAGAATAGGGCATTAACCCGTGACTAAGTCTAATTTCAAAACTCAAGTCTATCAAAATCCACATTGATTTGGGCCAGGTAGTGGATATCCAACAAAGATATCTAACAAAGATAAGGGGTTAAAGTTGTTTAGGGAGTGCAATGAGTCTAGTCTTAGTCTTAATCACGCTTCAATGTAGGTATTCTAGCATAAGTGAACTTAATATTAAAGTTGTTCAACTTTTTCATTAGTATCCAATATGAGACTTTACCTCATTCTTGAATTCCAACCATTGAAGAATTGTAATCTTACAAAAAATCATTAAAAACCCTCCAATAAGGATAGTTTGTAGTTTGTCATGCTGAAAGAAAGTCGCGAAAGGAGTAAAACAAAGAGAAAATGATAATAAGAGATTCAATCAACTTGATTATACATTAAAATGGTCTTCAACTTGATTATCAAACTACAATTAACACATGCTAACAGCACTTATAACTCACAACCCGAAACAAGCTTTCCCAATGTGAAGAAAGAACATATTTGAATTTGGACTCGTATTCAACATGAAGCACAGATAAGCAAAACAATCAGGGCCAGAATGTAGAAAATGCCATGAGAGTTGTATACACCAAATCCAGCTGAATTTTAAATTCCTGAAATAAAATGATTACCTATGTTACCTGCCCAAAGGAATCACTTATTAACGGAAATGTAGAAAGGTAAACAAAAAGTGAGTGAACCAAGAAAAATAAGAAATAACTTCATATCATCAACTGTTCCATGTTAACCAAGCAAAGAATTTTCTGGTTTCACCGCCCGATGCACAAAGTTAATTCAATGTTATGATATTCAATTACAACAACAACTAGAGATCCCAAAACATTGTCATAAAACTGGGAATATAAGGCTTGGTAGGAAGGAGGAAACTGTTGTTATATGGAAGGACAAAGCAATAACAAACTGAGAAAAAAATATGAACAGCCAGAAAAATAGAAGACTGGTTTTCTTATGCAAGCACACATTATAAGCATGACACTGCATTTTATATAGAGAGAGCTTAAGCATAACTGAAAATTTTCAGCACCATAACAGTGAATTAGTGCTCTTAAAAATAATATATAACAAAAAAATATCACCTAAAGACTCTGTCCATGGCAATTAATTATTCAGTAACATCCATAGCCGAGTAACTAAGGCATTTTCGGACAGAAACTATCGAAAGGATTTACCAATTACCTTTATAAATGGAGCTCCTCTAAAATTCATATTGCCTTTGCTGCTATGCAAGCATGAAGTAATATTTGGCCATTTCCTGGCCAGAAGATGCTAAAGAAGTTAATGAAGCCAAAATGGAAAGAGTTTCAAGAAATGCAGCTGTGGGAAAACCGAGCAAGCCAACTTACGTTGTGGGAAAACATCAAACTATATCTCGCTACAACTTAGAAATCTCTTTGTCCACACTTGAATGAACCTGCTGAATGCCATTGTCAACCAATTACTTCAAATATCCAAAATGTAAATAAAATAAAATAAAATAAAAAAATAGAATTTGATAATAAAATGTCAAAAGTTTAATAAACTAGAAAGTATCGGTGGTAAGCCAATTTGACATCAAGGAAAGATTAGTTACCGGAAGAACAAGAGACTAGCTTACTATCTTATTGTATTTCCATACAAGACTATGAAACATTGCAGCTGTGGAAAAACCGAGCAAGCCAACTTATGCTGATATAGCAACAACAAACTATATCTCACCACAACTTCAAAATCTCTTTGGGAACACCTGAGTGAACCTGTTGAATGCCATTGTCAACCGATTACTTCAAATAAAATGAAATTTAGACAATTAAAACTTGTAAAAAGTATTGGTAACAAGTCAATTTAGACACCAAGGAAAGATTACTTGCCAGAAGAACAAGATATTAGCTGCCTAGGTAGCTTATTAAAGGTCTTCCTCCTTTCATGCAGCATTGCTTCCACTAGGTTCTTCAATGCCATTTTTTGAAAATCTCACAGATCCAGAATAGTCGCCTGCACCTGCATTATTATCATCTTTCTTTTTGGTATAAAGAGGGCATATTCCGCATTTTTTTACTTTGACAGTTGATTTGAAGTATCTGTCAATTGATAAGAAAGATGGTGGCTGCAAAATGTTATCATCATAATATGGACTGATCTCAAAAGTGAAGCTGCGAGCACGAGGGAGCATACGGCTCATGCAGCTCATCTCTGGGAATTCTAAGTTATATTTCCACAGGAATGTGTGATCTTGATCTTGATCAAGTTTTCTCTCTTGATCCCTCCAGTAGAAATAGGATTTTAAGTTATCATTGTTGGGTAGAATGTGTTTGCCATGATCAGATACATAGTTTAGGCAGTAACTAAAAGAACCGCATTTGCGTTTAATATCATTGGTATCTGGCAGTTGGAAAACGACACACAGAGCGAAACCAATGAGCCTGTCATTTCTGCAAAAATCTAGAGAATCTCTATGTATAGTTATTGAATGTCCCTCGCAACGAAAAGGGAGCCAATGAGGAACTTCACTCCCTGGAAAACAAAAGAACACAGACCTATATGCATCCTCGGTCATCCTAAGCCTTGACTCATCCATAATATTAGCACGAGCACCTGGATCAAGTTGTTGACCATTGGTGAAACAAAATCTGAAGATGTTACACTCTTGGGAATTTGATGGGATTTGAATAAGTGAATTTGACAATGGCATCACTGTTGTAATAGATTGGCAATCAAATGCCAATAGTTGTTTTAGAAATGCTGGAAGCCGAGGGATGCATTCAAGCTTTTTGCATTCACTTAAATCAAGTAATTCCAAGCTTGAAAGATTACAAATGCTCTCAGGAAGGTTCACAATTCGGCTCTCACCTAGTGACAGTTCCCTTAATAATGACAAGCAACCAATGTCGCTTGGGATTTCTGTTAATTTGGCACACCCAGAGCAATCGAGTACAGAGAGAAGGTTCAGATTGACAATGCTGTTTGGAAGTGACTCGAGATCAGTGCACAAGTTCAGGTGCAGGGTTTGAAGCTGAACCAAATTGCCAAATGAAAAAGGCAATTCTTTAATGGCCGTTCCTGTTAAGTAAACGTGAGCAAAAGTTTGTGCAGGCTCCAAGATCTCGGGGAAGGTCCTCAGCTTTGAGCAACCACTCAAATCAAGTTCTGTCAACTTCAATTTGACAATGCTGTTTGGAAGTGACTCGAGATCAGTGCACATGTTCAGGCGCAAGGTTTGAAGATGAACCAAATTGCCAAATGAAAAAGGCAATTCTTTAATGGCCGTTCCTGTTAAGTTAACGTGAGCAAAAGTTTGTGCAGGCTCCAAGATCTCAGGGAAGGTCCTCAGCTTTGAGCAACGACTCAAATCAAGTTTTGTCAACTTCAATTTGAAAATGCTGTTGGGAAGTGACTCGAGATTAGTGCACATGTTCAGGCGCAAGGTTTGAAGATGAACCAAATTGCCAAATGAAAAAGGCAATTCTTTAATGGCCGTTCCTGTTAAGTTAACGTGAGCAAAAGTTTGTGCAGGCTCCAAGATCTCAGGGAAGGTCCTCAGCTTTGAGCAACGACTCAAATCAAGTTTTGTCAACTTCAATTTGAAAATGCTGCTCGGAAAAGTTTCAAGTGATTCACAGTAGGTAAGGCCTAACTTGCAGAGTTTGCTGAGATCTCCAATGGAAGATGGAATAGTCTCAAGACTTGCGCAACTGTCCAGGCTCAATACTTCAAGCGCTACCAAACGGCACAAGGATGAAGGTAGGGTCTTTATTGCTGTTCCGTCTAATTTGAGCACAGCTAGATTTTCCATTGTGTCCTTAATTTCTGGGAATATTTCGAACTTTGAGCAACCAGTCAGTAATATTCCTTCAATATCTGGTGACAGATAAAGGTCCGGTATTCGAATTAGTTTCCCAGAATAACGCAGGTCCAACCATTTCAAATTCGGTAATTTCTGCCATAATAAGTACATGATTAGATATCTAAAAGAAAATTAGGTCAATTTGCATGTAAAAAAAATGTTTAATTACACCTCCATATGTGCGTTTCAAGCCAATTTTAAATTAAATTAATGTTAATTAAATTTGATTTTAAAATAATTTGATTTATGTTTGGATGTCTTTTATTGATTATGAACTTATATTTGTAATTTTAGAAGAAAAAAAGAGTTTATTTTAACACGTAATTTGTAATTTAATCACTAACTTCGATTTGTTTACGGAAAATTTATTTTCAAAGCATATTTATAAATTTTATGAAAAATTAAAATATACCAGTACAATATAGAAAACCATCTTGTTGAACTTTTATCTTTAAAATTGTAAAACACAGAAAGATAGAAAGCTTAAAAAACCTGATCTGGTTCCCAAAGTTGTTCAAGATGGCAACGTATCATTTCCAGTCTCACTAGATTTTGTGGCCAATAGTTCTGCGGCAAAGATCTCTGAGGGAAGCCATCCCAACAAAGAATTTTTAAACCATCCGGAAGACTTTTAAGAGATGATGCAAGAAATACATTTGATTCACTCCAGGGGACATGAGAATTAAAGAAGTGGAGCATCCTCAGATTTTCCATCTTTTCGAAAGTTTTAGAATGTAGTTTAACTTTATTGATTTTGTATGTGTCTAGCAATATACACTGTACTGCATCCGTCCCCTAAAAGTAAATCAAAACAATTAGAGAAAAACAAACTTTGAAAAACAGTTGCTACAGAAGTTTTATAGTATTAATAGCTAAGTGCTTTGCAATTTATCATAAAGTAAATCCACGTGATTATGTGAAAGTGATTTGAGTCACAGATCACTATACCTCGTTATTTTTTAAGACTTGATGAATTTCCTCAACCTTCCACAATCGACTGCGTTTTCCTGGATTAAGGCAACATTCTTGACGAACAATTTCTCGTCCCATTTCTTGTATCAGATCATGCATCTGAACGTTACCTTTCAAAATAGATATTAGACACTTATCTTTGAGAACATCCATTCCAATGGTAGCAGAGAAACCACAGCTCTCTAGCTGTTGTGCCACGAAAATCTCCCAATAACCTCTATAAAAGCAAGCTATGTCAAGAAATATATTCTTCTGCTCCTCATCAAGCCCATCATAACTTAGTTTTAATACATTGAAAATTTTGGAATCGGGATACTTTTCCAACTTTTGCAACTGGTTTTTCCATACTTCCTCTGTTTTTCTATAAAGCAACGAGCCCAAAATCTGGAGAGCAAGTGGAATCCCTTTAGCATAACGCAATACCTTTTCTGATAACTCCTTGTAAGTTTCTATTGGCTGGTTTTGGTGAAAAGCATGTATACTGAAAAGTTTTAGAGATTCTTCATCATTCATCTCCTTAACTTCATAGATTTCATCAGCTTCAGCATTCTTAAGCACCTGCATGTCTCTGCTGGTCAAAATAATTCGACTCCCCTGGCCAAAACGACCACGCCCTCCAATTAAATCTCTTAGTTGACCTGAATCATTAACATCATCAAGAAAGAGGAGAACCTTTGTCCGTTTGAGTCTTTCACTTGAAATACTTATGCCTCCCTCTACAAGCTCTTTCTCATAGTTGCTTCTTGTACGTTGTATTCCATGTCTTTCTATTTCTTCCGGAACATTTAAAACAAGACTGCTGGAACAGAACTGTGACGCCAATTGGTGATATATTTGCCCTGCAATCGTAGTCTTTCCAATTCCCCCCAAGCCCCAAATTCCTATGATCCGAATATCCAGTGTCTCAAGCTTCATCAAGAGCTTGATTTGTGTAATATGGGTTTCAATTCCAACAAATTCTTGATGATCACAACTGGAAGAACTATTCAATTTTGTCAAAATATCTTTCACAATTTCTGCAACAAGTGTGGCTTCTGGACTGGCTCATAATAAAACAAAATAAAGTATCAGAACCTGTTTTAATAAACTTCTCCTTAAACACTTCTAGGTAAAAAAGAAAATATCATATATTGGATAGAGACAGATATTGGAGTCCTACATAATATTGGTCTTGAATTTGTAAATACACAAGAGAATTACTTGATTAATACAATTTTAGCATCTAAGTAAATTAAAAGAAGTCTAAAACATCTCAAAAGAGCATGTAATTATTAAAGACCTGGTTTTTTGTGAATCCCAGCCCGCGATCTCAGCTGCTTCAGTTAGAGCAGCCTTCCATGCATGCACTTTGTCGATGTTGTCTGCAAATCGATGTTTATACTTAACGAATTCTTCTGCATATGTCTCTCTCTGATGCCTAACAATTGATGGATCCACCTTATAGAAAACTGGGATCACAACCCTTCCATATCTCTTCTTGCAATTGAGTATCTTTGTGAGTTCATCCAAACACCATGTGGAAGATGCATAGTTCTGGGAGAAAACGACAACATAAATCATAGATTCTTCTATTGCTTTGTGGAGTGCAGGTGAAATCTCTTCGCCTCTGGCTAGTCTGTAATCTATATATGTTTCAATCTTATTCCTCTGTAGTTCAGCATAAATGTGACTAATGAAGTTGTCACGGGTGTCTTCCCCTCTGAAGTTGAGGAACACATCATGCCTAATTACAGGAAGAAGAGACACAGCAGCTGATGAAGAACTCCCCGCCATTGTAATCAAATTTCTTTCTTGCCTCTGCAACTCTTAGTCTGAGTCTCTCAGGTCTTCGACTATAGCATGAATAAAAAGCAAACTACATGAAATCTTAACCACAAAATATGCTTTATTTTTATTATTTCATTAAAACTAAATAAAAAATAAATAAAAGGTGAAATTTTTTATGACTTCTTACGCCTTAGTCTTATTATCCCCATAACTTATTCTTATCTAAGAATAATCACTTGTTAATAAATTCCAAATAAAATTGTCTCCTTTAATTTGGTCAAAAGACCTATTAAAATTTCCAACTGCTTTAGAATCGTTCAATGTCTCTGCACCTCTTAGTCGTCTCTCGGGTCTTCGACTATAGCGTGAATAAAAAGCAAACTATATGAAATCTTAACCACAAAAAATGCTTTATTTTGCATTAAAATATACATTTATGGCAATAAACATATCCATTTACTTTTTCTTTTATATAAAGCTGTACTATATCACTAAGAGTATCATATCTTAACTAATGATCTAGAATTTAAGATCTAATTTTCAGTAGATCTCAAAATTTGATTAACAAAAAAATATTTTTTTACTCTCATTCTCCCTAACAATAAAACAAACATATCCAAAAAAAAAAATAGACTTACCAACAAGGGGATAAGGAAGAAGAAATAAGAAAGAAAAAGATTGAAGGAGTTAGAAGAAAAAAAAAAGGAAGAAGAGGAACTCAAACGAGGAGAGAGAATGAGAGAAAGTGAGAAGAAGAAAAAAAGGAGTGTGGAAAAAATGAAAAGAATTTAATATGTAAAAGTGGGTTAGGTGAGACCTATCAAAATTTGAAAGCAAAAGAAAAAAAATACAAATAAATAAAAAATCATAAAACAAATAACTTTAAACATAAAAAAATATATGATTTCAAAGTCGTAAATAAAAAAAAAATTAAACTCAAATAAAAAAAATTACAACTTCAATTAAAAAAGTCATAATGTAATGATTTCTAACTCAAATATGGTAATATCTGTTACCTCTTATCTTTTTTTCTTATAATAGTTTAAAATCAACCCACAAATAGAAAAATCTAAAAAAAAAATACACATTATTGACATAACTCTGACAACATTGCACGACTTTAAAGTCGTTCAAAATTTAGGACTTTACATTATTAAGTTATTTTACACAAAAGTTATCAATTTTTTTTTATTTTATTAAAACTAAATAAAAAAATAAAAGGTTAAATTTTTATGACTTCTACGTCTTAATATTCCTCTAACTTATTCTTATTTAAGAATACTCACTAGTTAATAAATTTCAAATAAAAAATAAAATTGTGTAGATGGATAGGTTTACTGTCATAAATATGCTTTTAGTCCTCTTTTTTATTTATTCATTTTTACTGAGATTGTAAAAAGTTTAATGACTATTTATTTTCTTAAAGTAAATCTTTGACTTAATAATGAAAATAGTGTAAAGTCATAAATTTTCAACTACTTTACAATCGTCCAATGTTTTTTTTTAATTCTAGTGTAGCATTATAGTCTTTATTTTATCGAAATTGATGAACTCTAAATAGAAGTAATGCGTTTTTTTATTATATTATGTATTATATAATAAGCAACTTTATTCATATAAGAAGTTAGTATATATATTCGACTACTTTAAAGTCTTTTTTTATTAAAACAAATATATAGAAGTAGTATAAGTAAAAATAATTTTAGAGTTGTTGTTGTTAAAAAAATAACATTGTACAACTTTAGAGTACTTGGAAATTAATGAATTTACATTACTAAATTAAAAAAATAAAAAATAACTCCACAAAAATCATCAAATTTTTATGACTTCACTAAAAAAAATTTGTAAATTTTTTTATAACTTCTTAAACCAAAGTCATGAAAATTCTAGGACTTACTCACATTTAAAAATTAATTCAAAAATCACTACCATTTGATAAATTTTAAATAAAATTGTTCCCTTTTATCAAAAGATAATTTTAATGTGTTCAATTATATTTTTTAAGTCAAACTTTAAAACTATGATTAGGAGTTTCATTTTTTAGTATTTAAAAAAAATGTTTAGTTGCATGTTTCTTTTGAAGTTTTTAGGTTAAATTAACTTATTGATCCTCTTATTTACTTATGTTCAATTTAATTATATAAATTTTTAAATCGATTCAATTTGATTATATTGTCTAAATTGAATATGATTATTTAAAATTACTTAGTGATAGTTTTAAACCGCTATAAAACACACAATTAAAAAACAAGACAAATTTAGATAATATAATTATTCAAATTAATTTCGACGGCGAGACCAAATTAAACTTATTTTAAAAAATAAAGAATGAAATTGAATCAATTTTAAAAATTAAAGACTTAAATGAAGCTAAAATAATAAAGAATCAAATTGAATGTAAAAAAAAAATTAGAGAAAGAAAAAAAATTTAACCAAATTTTATAAAAAAAAAAAAAAAATTCTAGAGTAAGGTAATTAATTTTGAGAAACATGTTTTTTTGTTTTTTGACAGTAATCCTATTCGAGAGACTATTATATACTAAGTGTGAATAGTTCTTTCTGCAGGGATTGAAACCTTCAATTGCCACGTTTTGGAATATTAGACCCTTCCATTATATATATTTGATAATTGTTAAATAATTATACTTTAATAATAAAAAATTAAGTAAAATTTCTTTTAAAAAATAATTATTTAACAGTTATTTGTATTAATGTGTTCAGAATTGATATTTTGTTAAATATTGGCTACAGATATAAAAATTGGAGTAACAAAAAGCAAAAAGGTTGAAAAATAACAAAAAAAAAAAATAAAAAAGGCTCAACCCAATGCCGTGCTTAACGCACACCATACACTAAGCAAGCAATGTTAGAACAACACGTGCTAAGCAACCAACATCAAAACAACATGCACTAAGTAACACTGGCGGTTTACATGTATTTTATGTAAAACAACAAACTTATGTTATAAATTATTTTAAAACAGACCCATTATGAGAAATACTTTCTAAAAGAAACCCCATTAGGATAATTTGCCTAAACCGGTCCCTTCTTCTGACATGCCCATACGATTATTTACAACACTGCGCATTGATACAACAAATATACCACAACAAAACTGAAACATAGCTACCAACTTATAATCGGACATGTCAAATTAATGGTTCACGTAAGTCCTAATAAAGTTTATACTTACTGAACAAAACACAGCTATCAACTCCTTATCAAATCTGAGTATCCAAGCTCTTGGATTTCCCTCTGCAAAGAGAACTACCATGGCAGATGGGATTTACCAGCAGGTTGTTACCATTATCATTCAAAATAAATGACTTTTATATGTTTAGGAAATATTATTTTTAGGGGAAATAATCATTCAAAAAAACTGTCTTTGAGAAAAAAAAAATTAATGCCTTTTTTAAAATAAGATAAATTGAACTCTAAAGTAAACTGCAAAAACTTTGCTGTGTGCATGTTCAATTGAGAATGGTTTGTGTTATACAAAATTTTATTAATACTTAATTATTCAAAAATATTTATACTTATTTTAAAGAATATGGCATTAAATCAAGTTAAGATAACCTAATACTTAATTAATTTGAACTCTTCCTCAAAATACACCAAGTATCTATGTCTAATTTCAAAACTCAAATTTATCAAAATCAACATTAAATTAAGTCAAATAGAAGAATGAGTCTAGTCTTAACAACACCCCAATATAAGTATTCAACAAATATAAAGATACCGATTAAAGTTGTTAAACTCATGCTAAACAAATAATAAATGTTTGGTTAAATTAACGGCTAAAGTATTGAAAAGTGTAAAATAGTTGAAAAATAATAAAATTATTATTTATTTAAAAAGGAGTAATAAAAAAATTAAATAAATATATTCAGGATAAAAATAAAAAAATATAAAAAGATAAAAGTTAATATTTTAAAAAATATTACTGTAAAATTTTAAAAATCATTAAAAATTAGTATAAAAAAATAATTTACTTGACCATCAAATAATCTTTACGGCCAATTAAAAAAAAAAGATAAAAACAACTAACTAAAATTATCTTGATCAACATAGTCTTGTTAATTATATAAAAAGAATTGGATTAACCATAAACCACACATGAATTTTTGGATGAACTCGAAGTATTCTTTGTTAAAAATTAATGATTAATTCATTAAGATATTAAGATACATTTAAGATTAAGCTGTTAGCATCTCTCAACAAATATATTTTTTACTCATGAATCATAAATTAAACCTCTAGAGTGAACTGGAATTATATCACATCGTATTAGTGTGAATCAGGCGTGAATGAAAGATTAATAACACCGTTAAAAAGTATATTCTCTTGAGATTTATATTTTATTAAAGAAAGTTAAAATATCAAGTTAAATATATAATTAATCTTTATTTTTTATATATATAAAAAAGATACTGACGCAACGATGAAGGGCATCCGGAAAGTAAAAATATGCTAACACAAAAGAA
>NC_016088.4:3468088-3495030 GCF_000004515.6 Glycine max | reverse complement strand
CTCCGTGTAAAAACTTAGAGATTTAGGTTCCAAAAATATAAAAACAGTACAATAAATTTTTCCAATCATTAATTTTCAACCATTTTCATCCATTAAATACCCTTTGATACAGCCAAAATAATGTATTTTGATAATTAGAAAATAAGGTAAAATTGTCCTTAAAACTAATCTTTAGCAGTTATTTGCGCTTAAATCTTAAAGAACTGATGTTTTGTTTATTTTTGGATGCCGCTATATGTGCTGGGAGGTTCTATAAGCAAAAAGTGGGAAATAATGAAGAAAAAAGAAAAAATCAAAAAAGGCCCAGTCAATACGCGCACTCAGCGTGCGTCATGGGCTAAGCCGGCCAGGAAGCACACGCGCTAAGCCTGCAACAAGCGCGTTAAGCCTGTGATCCAACAGATATTTTGATAAATATCAATGAATATTACAAATATTTATAAAATTTGTGAATGTTTGAATAAGCTTTTTGAAAAAATTAATTTTGAATAAAATTAATTTTAATTTAAATTGATTTTAAAGTAATACAATTTATGTTTGTATTATAAAAGCAAGTTAGAGATAAAATTTAATAAAAATTATTGATTCAATTAAAAGTTACTTAAAGTTCTTTAAACTTAAAATCAATTTTGCACACAATTATTTCTAGACTCTTCTTTGACATAAAATCATATGTAAAAATTTATCTTTATCTAAAACAAATTTTAGACTTTTATCCAACTTAAACCCAACATGTGTTTACCCATCTCTTTGTAATGTTATGTATAATTAACTGGAGGATAAAAGAAGTGTAACATTTAAATTAATGTATATTTTAAATTATATATTTTAAAATAAAATTATCATTATAAAATCATGTTATACAAAATTTTGTTATTAATTCTCAATTATTCAAAAATATTTATACTTTTTTGAAGAGTAGGACATTAATCCGTGACTAAGTCTAATTTCAAAACTCAAGGGTTAAAGTTGTTCAAGCAGTGACTTTATCTCATTCTTGAATTCCAACAATTAAAGAATTGCAATCTTAAAAGAAACCATTAAAATCCCCCGAATAAGGATAGTTTGTAGTTTGTCATGTTGAAAGAAAGTCGCGAAAGAAGTAAAAGAAAAAGAAAATGGTATTGAGAGATTCAATCAACTTGATTATACATTAAAATGGTCTTCAACTTGATTATCAAACTACAATTAACAATCACATGCTAACAGCACTTATAAGTCGCAACTCGAAACAAGCTTCCCCAATGTGAAGAAAGAACATATTTGAATTTGGACTCGTATTCAACATGAAGCGCAGATAAGCTAAACGATCAGGGCCAGAATGTAGAAAATGCCATGAGAGTTGTATACACCAAATCCAGCTGTATTTTAAATTCCTGAAATAAAATGATTACCTATGTTACCTGCCCAAAGGAATCACTTATTAATGGCAATGTAGAAAGGTAAACAAAAAGTGAAAGTGAATTAGGCTAGGAAACACACCACAAACCAAGAAAAATAAGAAATAACTTCATATCATCAACTGTTCCATGTTAACCAAGCAAAGAATTTTCTGGCTTCACCGCCCGATGCACAAAGTTAATTCAATGTTATGATATTCAATTACAACAACAACTAGAGATCCCAAAACCTTGTCATAAAACTGGGAATATAAGGCTTGATAGGAAGGAGGAAACTGTTGTTATATAGAAGGACAAAGCAATAACAAACTGAGAAAAAAAATATGAAAAGGCAGAAAAATAGAAGACTGGTTTTCTTATGCAAGCACACATTATAAGCATGACACTGCATTTTATATAGAGAGAGAGCTTAAGCATAACTGAAAATTTTCAGCACCATAACAGTGAATTAGTGCTCTTAAAAATAAAATATAACAGAAAAACATCACCTAAAGACTCTGTCCATGGAAATTAATTATTTAGTAACATCCATAGCTGAGTAACTAAGGCATTTTTGAACAGAAACTATCGAAAGGATTTACCAATTACCTTTATAAATGGAGCTCCTCTAAAATTCATATTGCCTTTGCTGCTATGCAAGCATGAAGTAATATTTGGTCATGTCCTGGCCAGAAGATGCTAAAGAAGTTAATGAAGCCAAAATGGAAAGAGTTTCAAGAAATTGAAGCTGTGGGAAAACCGAGCAAGCCAAGTTACCTTTGTGGGAACACATCAAACTATATCTCGCTACAACTTAGAAATCTCTTTGTCCACACTTGAATGAACCCGCTGAATGCCAATTTAGACACCTGAGTGAACCTGTTGAATGCCATTGTCAACTGATTGCTTCAAATATTAAAAATGTAAATAAAATTAAATTTAGACAATTAAAACTTGTAAAAAGTATTAGTGATAAGCCAATTTAGACACCAAGGAATGATTACTTGCCAGAAGAAAAGGATATTTGCTGACTAGGTAGCTTATTAAAGGGCTTCCTCCTTCCATGCAACATTGCTTCCACTAGGTTCTTCAATGCCATTTTTTGAAAATCTCACAGATCCATAATTGCCACCTGCATCAGCATTATTATCATCATCTTTCTCTTTGGTATAAAGAGGGCATATTCCGCATTCTTTTACTTTGACAGTTGCTTTGATGTCTCTGACAATTGATAAGAAAGATGGTCGCCGCCGAATGTAATTATCATCAATATATGGACTGATCTCAAAAGTGAAGCTGCGAGCACGAGGGAGCATACGGCTCATGCCACTCATCCCTGGGGATTCTAAGTTATATTTCCAAAGAAATGTGTGATCTTGATCAAGTTTTCGCTCTCGACCCTCCCAATTGAAATGGCTTGTTAACTTATCATTGTTGGGAAGAATGTGTATGCGAAAATCAGATTCATATTTTAGGCAGTAACTAAAAGAACCGTATCTGCCTTCCATATCATTGGTATCTGGCAGTTGGAAAACGACACACAGAGCGAAACCAATGAGCCTGTCATTTCTGCAAAAATCTAGAGAATCTCTATGTATAGTTATTGAATGTCCCTCGCAACGAAAAGGGAACCAATGAGGAACTTCACCCCCTGGAAAACAAAAGAACACAGACCTATATGCATCCTCGGTCATCCTAAGCCTTGCCTCATCCATAATATTAGCACGAGCACCTGGATCAAGTTGTTGACCATTGGTGAAATAAAATCTGAAGCCACCCTCTTTGGAATTTGATGGGATTTGAATAGGTGAATTTGACAATGGCATCACTGTTGTAATAGATTGACAATCAAATGCCAATAGTTGTTTTAGAAATGCGGGAAGCCGAGGGATGCATTCAAGCTTTTTGCATTCACTTAAATCAAGTAATTCCAAGCTTGAAAGATGAGCAATGCTCTCAGGAAGGTTCACAATTTCGCTCTCACTCAGTGACAGTTCCCTTAATAATGACAAGCAACCAATGTCGCTTGGGATTTCTGTTAATTTGGCACACCCCGAGCAATCGAGTACAGATAGAAGGTTCAGATTGACAATGCTGTTTGGAAGTGACTCGAGATCAGTGCACATGTTCAGACGCAGGGTTTGAAGCTGAACCAAATTGCCAAATGAAAATGGCAATTCTTTAATGGCCGTTTCTGTCAAGTTAACGTGAGCAAAATTTTGTGTAGGCTCCAAGATCTCAGGGAAGGTCCTCAGCTTTGAGCAACCACTCAAATCAAGTTTTGTCAACTTCAATTTCAAAATGCTGTTGGGAAGTGACTCGAGATCGGTGCACATGTTCAGGCGCAAGGTTTGAAGATGAACCAAATTGCCAAATGAAAAAGGCAATTCTTTAATGGCCGTTCCTGTTAAGTTAACGTGAGCAAAAGTTTGTGCAGGCTCCAAGATCTCAGGGAAGGTCCTCAGCTTTGAGCAACCACTCAAATCAAGTTTTGTCAACTTCAATTTGAAAATGCTGCTCGGAAAAGTTTCAAGTGATTCACAGTTGGTAAGGCCTAACTTGCAGAGTTTGCTGAGATCTCCAATGGAAGATGGAATAGTCTCAAGACTTGCGCAACTGTGCAGGCTCAATTCTTCAAGCGCTACCAAACGGCACAAGGATGAAGGTAGGGTCTTTATTGCTGTTCTGTCTAATTTGAGCACAGCTAGATTTTCCATTGTGTCCTTAATTTCTGGGAATATTTCGAACTTTGAGCAATCATTGAGAATAAGTTTCTTGAGGAATTTCAACTTAGAAAGGTCAAACTCATGTGAAAGGCTTGTAAGGGATCCACAGTAAGAGAGATCTAACCAACACAACTCATTCGGACTTGATAATGTTGGGGTCACCCCTTCTCTCTGTATTGTCGAGTCTAATATGTCCAAGTATAATAAGTTTAAGGCTTTCTCCACTTCTTTGTCTTCAACTTCATGTCTGTCTATATTAACAACGGGGTTAAAAGTACGCATGACTCGGGAAGGTCCCGCGTGTGAACACTCTAATCCACCTTCGACAATACCTCCGAGCCAAACTCTGGGATATTCCTGACAATACGATCCTTTCCCAGTCGGAAATGTATCATGGTGTGAGCAACCGGATAATTGAACCACTTCGGTTCTATTACTCATTGAAAACGTTTCAAGCTTGTCACAGCCAGAAACAAGAATTAATCCTGATGATCTCCATAGAATATTGCTCGGAATACTCAAACTCCTAAGCTCAACACATTGATTTAAACATAAAAAATTCAGCTTGTTGAGGAATCCAGAGGAGTAAACTTCAGTCAAGCTTTTACAACCAGTCAGTAATATTTCTTCAATATCTGGTGACAGATAAAGGTCCGGTATTCGAATTAGTTTCCGAGAATAACTCAGGTCCAATCTTTTCAAATTCGGTAATTTCTGCCATATATAATAAGTACACGATTAGATATCTAAAACAAAACTAGGTCAATTTCCATGTAAAAAGTATATATAAAAAAAAGTTTAATTACACCTCTATATGTGCGTTTGAAGCCAATTTTAAATTAAATTAATGTTAATTAAATTTGATTTTAAAATAATTTGATTTATGTTTGGATGTCTTTTATTGATTATGAACATATATTTGTAATTTTAGAAGAAAAAAAGAGTTTATTTTAACACGTAATTTGTAATTTAATCACTAACTTCCATTTGTTTAAGGAAAATTTATTTTCAAAGCATATTTATAAATTTTATGAAAAATTAAAATATACCAGTACAATATAGAAAACCATCTTGTAGAACTTTTATATTTAAAATTGTAAAACACAAAGAAAGATAGAAAGCTTAAAAAACCTGATCTGGTTCCCAAAGTTGTTCAAGATGGCAATGTCTCATTCCCAGTCTCACTAGATTTTGTGGCCAATAGTTCTGCGGCAAAGATCTCTGAGGGAAGTCATCCCAACGAAGAATTTTTAAACCATCCGGAAGACTTTCAAGGGATGATGGAAGAACTACATTTGATTTACTCCAGCGGTCATAAGACTCAAAGTGGAGCATCCTCAGATTTTCCATCTTTTCGAAAGCTTTAGAATGTAGTTTAACTTCATTGATTTTGCATGTGTCTAGCAATATACACTGTACTGCATCCGTCCCCTAAAAGTAAATAAAACAATTAGAGAAAAATAAACTTTGAAAAACAGTTGCTACAGAAGTTTTATAGTATTAATAGCTAAGTGCTTTGCAATTTATCATAAAGTAAATCCATGTGATTATGTGAAAGTGATTTGAGTCACAGATCACTATACCTTGTTATTTTTTAAGACTTGATGAATTTCCTCAACCTTCCACAATCGACTGCGTTTTCCTGGATTATTGCAACATTCTTGACGAACAATTTCTTGTCCCATTTCTTGTATTAAATCATGCATCTCAATTTTACCTTCCAAAGTAGATATCAGACACTTATCTTTGAGAACATCCATTCCAATGGTAGCAGAGAAACCATAGCTCTCTAGCTTTTGTGCCACGACAATCTCCCCATGACCTCTATAAAAGCAAGCTATGTCAAGAAATATATTCTTCTGCTCCTCATCAAGCCCATCATAACTTAGTTTTAATACATTGAAAATTTTAGGATCGGGAAGTTTTTCCAACTTTTGCAACTCGCTTTCCCATGCTTCCTTTGTTCTACCATCAAGCAACGAGCCCAAAATCTTGAGAGCTAGTGGAATCCCTTTAGCATAATGCAATACCTTTATTGATAAGTCCATGTATGTTTCTCTTGGATAATTTTGGTGAAAAGCATGTATACTGAAAAGGTTTAGAGAATTTTGAAAATTCATCTCCTTAACTTCATAGATTTCATCAGCTTCAGCATTCTTAAGCACCTGCATGTCTCTGCTGGTCAAAATGATTCTACTGCCCTGGCCAAAATCACCACGCCCTCCAATTAAATCTTTTAGTTGATCCGAATCATTAACATCATCAAGAATGAGGAGAACCTTTGTCCGTTTGAGTCTTTTATTTGAAAAACTTCTGTCTTTCTCTAAAAGCTCTGATATATATTCGCTTATTATATGGTGTATTCCATGTCTTTCTATTTCTTCTTGAACATTTAAAACAAGACTGCTGGAACCGAACTTCGACGCCAATTTGTGATATATTTGCCTTGCAATTGTAGTCTTTCCAATTCCCCCCGAGCCCCAAATTCCTATGATCCGAATATCCGGTGACTCAAGGTTCATCAAGGACTGGATTCGTGTAACATGGTTTTCAATTCCAACAATTCCTTGATGATCACTAATGGAAGAACTATCCAATTTTTCCAAAATATCTTTCACAATTTCTGCAACAAGTGTGGCTTCTGGTCTGGCTCATAATAAAACAAAATAAAGTATCAGAGTCTGTTTCAATAAACTTCTCCATAAACACTTCTAGCTAAAAAAAAAAAAAAAAACCATATATTGGATAGAGACAGATATTGGAGTCATACATAATATTGGTCTTGAATTTGTAAATAGACAAGAGAATTACTTGATTAATGGAGAGATCAATACAATTTAAGCATCTAAGTAAATTAAAAGAAGTCCAAAAATCTGAAAAGAGCACGTAATTATTAAAGACCTGGTTACTTGTGAATCCCAGCCCGAGAGGCCAGCTGCTTCAGTTAGAGCAGCCTTCCATGCATGCACTTTGTCGATCTTGTCTTGAAATCGATGTTCATGCTTAACGAATGCTTCTGCATATGTCTCTCTCTGATTCCTAACAATTGATGGATCCACCTTGTAGAAAACTGGGATCACAACCCTTCCATATCTCTTCTTGGAATCGAGTATCTTTGTGAGTTCATCCAAACACCATGTGGAAGATGCATAGTTCTCAGAGAAAACGACAACATAAATCATAGATTCTTCTATTGCTCTGTGGAGTGCAGGTGAAATCTCTTCGCCTCTGGATAGTCTGTAATCTATATATGTTTCAATATTTTTCCTCTGTAGTTCAGCATAAATGTGACTAATGAAGTTGTCACGGGTGTCTTCCCCTCTGAAGTTGAGGAACACATGATGCCTTGTTAGAGGAAGAAGAGACACAGCAGCTGATGAAGAACTCCCCGCCATTGTAATCAAATTTCTTTCCTGCCTCTGCACCTCTTAGTCTTAGTCTCTCAGGTCTCTTCGACTATAGCATGAATAAAAAGCAAACTACATGAAATCTTAACCACAAAAAATGCTTTATTTTTATTATTTCATTAAAACTAAATAAAAAAAATAAAAGGTGAAATTTTTTATGACTTCTTACGACTTAGTCTTAGCATCCCCATAACTTATTCTTATTTAAGAATAATCTATGGTTAATAAATTCCAAATAAAATTCTCTCCTTTGATTTTGGTCAAAAGACCCATTAAAACCATAACATTCTCTGTTCCACCCAACACGCCACTTAGTACAATTTAGATAAGAAGTAGATGGATAGGTTTATTGTCATAAATGTGCTTTTAGTGTTTTTTTATTTATTTATAGTGAAATCGTAAAAAGTTTAAGGACTTTTGTGGAGTTATTTTCTTGAAGTAAATTTTTTACTTAATAATGTAAAGTCATAAATTTCCAACCACTTTAAAATCGTCCAATGTTTTTTTTTATTCTACTGTAGCATTATGGTTTAAAATATAATTAAGTATGAATTACTTTTACTCTAAAGACTATAATTAATACTGTAGCATTATAGTCTTTATTTTATAGAAATTGATGAACCCTTAATAGAAGTAATGTGTTTTTTTATATTATATTATGTATTATATAATAAGCAACTTTATTCATATAAGAAGTTAATATATATATTCGACGATTTTGAAGTCATTTTTTTTATCAAAACAAATATATAGAAGTAATAGAATTAAAAATGATTTTAGAGTGGTTGTTGTTTTAAAAAATAACATTGTACAACGTTAGAGTAGTTGGAAATTAATGAATTTACATTACTAAATTAAAAAAATAAAAAATAACTGTCATGAAATTTTTTATGACTTCACTAATAAAATAAAAGTCTTGAAATTTTTTATAACTTCTTACACCAAAGTAATGAGAATCCTCGGTCTTACTCACATTTAAAAATTAATTCAAAAATCATTACCATTTGATAAATTTTAAATAAAGTTGTCCCCTTTTATCAAAAGATCATTTTAATGTGTTCAATTATATTTTTTAAGTCAAATTTTAAAATTAGGATTAGGAGTTTCATTTTTTAGTATTTTAAAAAAATGTTTAGTTGCGTGTTTTTTTTTTAAAATTTTTTATAGGTTAAATTAACTTATTGATCCTCTTATTTATTTTTTATGTTTAATTTAATTATATAAATTTTTAAATCGATTTAATTTGATTATATTGTCTAAGTGATGGTTTTAAACCGCTACAAAACACATAATTAAACAAGAGGATAAAATTTAGATAACAAAACTATTTAAATTAATTTTGACGACAAGATCAAATGATTTTAAAAAATAAAGAACTAAATCGAATCAATTTAAAAAATTAAAGACTTAAATAAACTTAAAAGAATAAAGAACCAAATTGAATGTAAAAAATAAATTAGACAAAGAAAAAAACTAATATAAACAAATTTTATAAAAAAAACAAAAATTTAAGAGTAAGGTAATTAATTTTGAGAAACATATTTTTTTGTTTTTTGGGAAAGTAATCCTATTCGGGAGACTATTATATACTAAGTGTGAATAGTTCTTTCAGCAAGGATTGAAACCTTCAATTGTCACGTTTTGGAATATTAGACCCTTCCACTATATATACTCAACCCCTGGTTAGTAGTATGTGTTTGAAACTTTCTTATCAAATTAAATTATTTTTTACTCTATAATTATTAGATTTGCCTCTGCCTCAATAGGACTGGCTTGACTTCTTCCACCTCTGCCTCTGGCTTGACTTCTTCTGAGTTTTTGAAGAGCTTTGATTTTGTCTATACAAATCTAATCAAGACATAATGGAACTACAGCTATCAACTCCTTATCAAATCTGAGTAAATCCAAGCTCTTGGATTTCCCTCTGCAAAGAGAACTAGTATGGCAGATAGGATTTCAAGCAGATTGTTACTATTAACTCTTCAGGATAGTCCTTGATAACCCAAGTCTTCACAGAGGTGGAAAACAAAATAAATGACTTTTATATGTTTAGGAAATATTATTTTTAGGGGAAATAATCATTCAAAAAAACTGTCTTTGAGAAAAAAAAAATTAACGCCTTTTTTAAAATAAGATAAATTGAACTCTAAAGTAAACTGCAAAAACTGTGCTGTGTGCATGTTCAATTGAGAATGGTTTGTGTTATACAAAATTTTATTAATACTCAATTATTCAAAAATATTTATACTTTTTTTAAAGAATATGGCATTAAATCAGGTTAAGATAATCTAATGTTTAATCTGAATTTTTCCTCAAAATACACTAAGTGTCTAAGTCTAATTTTGTAAAACTTAAGTCTATCAAAATCAATATTGAATTGAGTCAGGTGGAGGAATGACTATAATCTTAATCCCTCATGCTCAACAAATAATAAATGTTTGGTTAAACTAACGGCTAAAGTATTTAAAAATTGTAAAATAGTTAAAAAATAATAAAATTATTATTTATTTAAAAAGAGTAATAAAAAAATTAAATAAATATATTCAGGATAAAAATAAAAAATATAAAAAAATAAAATTTTATTTCAAGTAACATTTTAAAAATCATTAAAAATTATTAAAAAAACTTATTTACTTGACCATCAAATAATCTTTTCGGCCAATTTAAAAAAAAGATAAAAAACAACTAACTAAAATTATCTTGATCAACGCAGTTTTATTAGTTATATAAAAAAAAAATCGACTAACCATAAACCACACATGAATTTTTGGGTGAACTCGAAGTATTCTTTGTTAAAAATTAACGATTAATTCATTAAGATATTAAGATACATTTAAGATTAATTAAGCTGTTAGCATCTCTCAACAAATATATTTTTTACTCATGAATCATAAATTAAACCTCTAGAGTGAACTGGAAATTATATCACATCGTGTTAGTGTGCATCACGCGTGAATGAAAGATTAATAACACCGTTAAAAAGTATATTCTCTTGAGATTTATATTTTATTAAAGAAGCTTAAAATATCAAGTTAAATATTGTGTGGTGTGTCTTGTTATGTACTCCTAAGCGCCTCAGGGTAGTTTTTCACTGACATGGTACCACATTGCATATAGGATTGAGTCTTAGCATAACTATTGCATATGATTGCTAATTGATGTGTTATTATATCTTGATCGAAGTGTGAGATTCTTGTGTAACGTGATTGATAATTGAAAAGTGAATTTTGAATGACGAAGTGGTGAAGTTACGTGAGCTATGTTTAAGCAAGTGGTATCTCATTTATATAATATGTATATTTAATTGTCTTGTTTTTCTATTAGCTAGGAATGCGATAACTCACTCCCTATGTGTTGTTGTGTTTGGATCCTGTGATGATCTTGAACTTGTGTTCGGGGAAACAGATGAATAGGTGGATGACTATGAAGAACCTCATGTTAGAGGACACGGGAACACAACGCTCTGATAGGATGTGACATTAGGATATATGTTCTATATTAATTGTATGAAGCTTAGACGACCTTGTTGAGTCGAGAATACTTTATTATTTATTTGGACAAGTTTGAATATGATTTAGAAGAAAATAAATGTGAGTCTTTTTCCCCTTTAAATGACTTGTTTAAAAAAAAATGTTTTAAAAATACTTTTAATTAATATTTGAATTTTTTATTCCTTATTAATATATATGTGAGGGGTAGAGGGTGTCACACCATTCATGGTTACTGCAAAATATGTAAAGAAACATGACTAAGTATGATTATATGCAAAGATATTACACTTCCTCCGTACAAGAGATATATTGCGGAAAGAAACATGACTAAGTCTAGCATGCCATGTGTGAGGGAGATAGGAATTAATTAAAGTTGCTATCTATATGAGGATGAATATTTTTTCCAACACGAATAAAGGAACAAATACTATAATGTCTTATCCGTTGTCAACCCTATATACAGTAGCGGATAACTTTGAGTCTGTGTAGCTCTCGGTCTTTTCCAATTCAGTAACTAGCTTTTGCTAATGAAGTTCTATTAGTAGAATTATTTCCATATCTCAGATCTACTTGATATTGTGGATCCAATAGAAGATATAACACTAGTGCAGTGTGTCCTAATCTTTCGTACATCTGACATTGAGGTCTTGGTCCTCTAGCTCCTTCATTATTAAAGTTGCCTTGGCCTCGGAAGAACTGGCTTGGCTTTTTCCACCTTGAGACTTGAATGTTAATTTCTACCTTTGCCTCAAAAAGCTTGATGAAAATGCACATCCATGTTTATTACAAAATGGTTTACAATTACAACTGGTTTACCGCACATCCATGCTTTAGGTTTACAACAGAGGAGATGAAGATGTGACAAAATCATGGTTCTCATTCTTCTCATTTATCATATTTTCATCTTGAGCCTGAGCCCACATCACAGCATAAAATCCAATACTTATTGTAGCAGCTCCAATCATACTGCACCCAAAATTAAACCCAATGTTAGACAAGGTAGTCCTGGATTTCAGCAATCAATTTTATTTTTCCACAAGTGTTCTGTTCTTAATTAGATGTATTTACCTTCTGTTAGCCCATATTTTTGATGAGCTAAAAATATGCTCTAAATACGAATTTTGTCGGATTCTGTTTGAATCGAAAAGAAAGAAGAGTCTATTGAAAAGGATTCACAGGTTCAAGGAAGTATTTACAAAATATAAGGCTAAGACAAGAAAGAGGGCTTCGAACCATTGGGCGAATCGAGCTGGCGTATGGTCGAATCGAAGTCAAGGCAACAAGATTTCTGGACTTAGCGCAATTTCTGACAAAACTTCACAAAATTAGTTCGACTTCGAGCGATATGGATAACCGTTCTAAGGAGCAGTTATGTGCATGCAAGGTGTACGTAGCAGGACACTTGGCATTAGGATAGTGTTTCGACCGTTAGGGCAGTTTATTTTCGAATGTCTATATATAGCAGTTTTTTAGTCAGATTTCGAGGTCGCAAATCATTTCTACAAATCCTTATACACTCAAAGTACCCAGCGCAGAGAGAAACGAGTACGCAAGGAGAATGTATGATTGTGAACCATTTTAAGTTTCTGTAAACTTTACATTTCAAGTGCAATGCAATTTACGTTTCACTTTATAATTCCTGTCTTTTAAATGGTTCATTCGATCGAATGAACTCGCTGATCCTTTAAATTCTGCAATTTACCTTTCCCTTGTCAATTTACTTCCAGCATTTCGTTTCTGTCAAAGAATTTTACTTTCTGCAAATCTCAAACCAGTGAATGTTTGTTGCAACGATGAACATTAAAGGCTTTACATTTAATGCAAACACACAAATGACATGCTCCTGAGATTCACTAGTTGATCTCGCAAGCAATTAACTTAGACTAGCGATTGTTTACCAAATTTCAGCGTAAACAAATTGGCACGCCCGGTGGGACGAGTCAATTGTGTGTTTCTGCTTTAAATTATTATTAAAGTTTTATTCAGTGCTGTTGGTTTATTGCACTCTTAATTGTTTTGATCTTGTATGCATTTAAGAAGTGGGAAATCTGTTCCACACTTAACGGAATTTAAAACTCGTACAAAGATGGCTAGACCACCCCCAAATAATCAAAACAATGACCTTCCGAATATGGAGGGACAACCAACGCAGACATCTGTCAGTAATGCCAATATAAACTCTGGCATAGGAGCAATTCCTGACCAAACTGTTGGCACGATAAGTTCGACCGCTTCGACGGTTATGAATCAGACAGGGGTAACTTCTCCCATGACCAACATGACGTTGGCAAGTTCGACCACGTCAGCGTCTGCTTTTGCCCCATGGAATAACCCCAGTTTAGGGAATCCCAGTGGAAGTCCCTTTCGACCGCCTCAAAACCCTCTATATGGCATGCCTACATCTTTGATGGCAGGGCTGCAAAATTCTCAACCAAACGTAGAGAATCTTAATATGTTCTCTCCATCAGGGTCTGTAGCGGGCAATCAAGGTAGGGTAATTCCTCAAAATTTAACCAATACATCCGTTTTGTCACTCAGACAACAAATGGATGAAAGTAACCATGATATGGTTAACATGTTAACACAACAAATAGGAACTATCATTAACCCCTTAATTCAAAATACAAATGACAGTTACCAAATGTTAACAAATCAAATAAGTCGAATTGCTGACTTTTTTGGGGCACCACCCATACAGCAACCACCAATTCGACAGATCCAAATACAGGCGCCTGTCCAAGAGATACAGATGCCTAACAACCCAGGGATGCAAATGGCTCAAGCACCACAACCAGTGGCACGCGTAGAGCCACCAGCCCAACAGGTCGAACCAAACCCTGGTATAGTATTGGTAAATAGAAGCCAAAATGCTGATGAAGTAATAGGGAATATTCAACAAAACCGTTTCGATAGGCAGAATAACCTGGCCCAAATGGTCGAAACAATTTTAGTACAGAATGGTTTGAACTTGGGCTTTCACAGGCCCAATTTTGTGTCTCCATTATCTGAGTATGTGTTACAGACAGAATTACCAAGGGGTGTGAAAATCCCTAAGTTTACTAAGTTTGCAGGAGAGACAAATGAGTCCACTGTCGAACACGTTGCTAGATATTTGGTCGAGGCAGGGGACTTGGCTAATAATGAAAATTTAAGAATGAAATATTTCCCTAATTCCTTAACTAAAAATGCTTTTACATGGTTTACTACCCTTCCTCCTCATTCCATACATAATTGGAACCAATTGGAAAGGATTTTCCATGAGCAATTCTATATGGGACAGTCTAAGATAAGCCTTAAAGAATTAGCCAGCGTTCGACGTAAGGCACCTGAATCAATTGATGATTATTTGAACAGATTCAGACTCTTAAAGGCAAGGTGTTTCACCCAAGTCCCTGAACATGAATTAGTCGAAATGGCTGCTGGTGGCCTAGACTATTCGATTAGAAAGAAATTAGATACCCAGTATTTAAGGGATATGGCTCAATTGGCTGATAGAGTTCGACAACTCGAACGATTGAAGGCTGAAAAGGCTAGAAATTCTAAGTTCCACAAGAAGGAAAAGGTTGCATATGTTGAAACCAATGACAGTGACCAGGAGTTCGATATTATTTATGAAGATATCGAGGACAATGAGGTTGATTTAGCAGAATTAAAACCTGGACCTCCTTATGTTTGTAAACTCCTTAGACCTTCCAATGGAAAAAACCCTGTTGAACCTAAAAATGATAAATTTGTGTCTAAAACTTATACATTTGACATAACTAAATGTGATGAAATATTTGATTTATTAGTCACAGATGGCCAAATTGTTGTTCCTAAGGGCTTGAAAGTACCCCCAATCGAACAACAGAAGAAAAGGGGTTATTGTAAATTTCATAATTTCCTTGGCCATAAAACCTCACGTTGTGTTCTTTTCAGGGATTTGGTTCAAAAGGCTCTCAACGAAGGGAGGCTCAAATTTGGTGAGAAACCAAAGGTTGCCCAGGCAAATGCTGAAACATCCAAAGCTGCTGAAACTCTCTATGCAGAACCCCAAGAAATAATGATGGTCGAAACAATGGAGTTGTCTCAGGTGCAAGTTCAGGGCATATCTGAAGAGGATTACAACGAACAAATGAAGGTTGTGTATCCTCAGGCTGAGGAGGATCTAATTGATTTCTTGAACAGATGCAAACTCGAAAGCAAGAGTGTGATGCTCTGCCCTCGCTGCAGTGCAGTATGTGATAGGGAGGCTACTGAGGGCCTAAAAAAATACCAAGTTATTAACAAGGGGGCAGAGCAGAACCAACATTTCGATAAAGGCAAAAGGGTTATGGTGCAGTCGAACAGTAATCAAAAGTCTGGTCGAAGGAATACTTTCGCTCCTCCTGGTTCAGTTCCGGTCGAAAAATGGATGCACCAGGGACTCATAAGGTTCAACAAAGGGGCCATGGAAGTAGGTGGTTCGAGTGGAACGAAGCAAATTGGCCTACAGGAGGCTAATAGGTACTCTTATAGGAACAATTACAAAGGAAAGAATCCTATGACGAGGACCCAATGGCGCAGGTTCCAGCGTCAGAGGAAATTGGCCCAACAGAATCTGCAAACGGGCCAGTATAAAGAAGTGTCTAGGAGGCCAGTAAAAGAGAGACTCCTGCCTCCAGTGGATGAAGATAAGATGGAGGATGAGGATCTACTGGATTCTGAACCAGACTTTGATGTCATCTGTGTGGTATCTATCTTGCCATCTGAATATGATGTACAGTCTGAGGTTACTGAGATCGAAGATGAGTTCGATCATTTTGATATGGCTGACCCAAAGCCAGTGTGCTACTATGTTATGAACAATGGCTGTGTGGAAGAACAATTAGCTTATTTCGAAAAGCCAGACTTTCAAATGAAAAGTCATCTCAAACCTCTTTTCATCAGGGCAAAAGTTGAGAATGTTGGAATCAACAAAGTGCTCATAGATGGAGGAGCGGCTGTCAACTTAATGCCTCGATCTATGCTCTACAAGATCGGGAAACATGACACTGATCTATCTGCCCACAACATTGTGCTCTCTAATTATGAGGGCAAAACTGGCTATTCTTTGGGAGCCATTCAAGTAGATGTTGCTGTAGGCAGTATAGTTCGACCAACTCTATTCCTGGTGATACAGTCCAAGGCTAATTTTAACTTGCTATTAGGAAGGGAATGAATCCATGGAGTTGGGGCTGTGCCATCTACTCTCCACCAGAAACTCATTATTTGGAGGGAGGATGGGATTGTTGAAAATATAGAGGCAGATCAAAGCTTCTATAAGTCAGAGGTTGATAATGTTACTCCACAAACTTTTGACAAAAATTTGGCTAACATAGCACCTTGTGGTGACAAGGAGACTGCTTTCGAGCCAAGTGACAATGTTATCCACTCTGTCAAACTCCATCCTACCCATGGGTTTATATGGGAGAGGGAGGAAATTGATGCTGTTTCCTCTAAAGATGGAGTCATTCCACCAACTGGGTGGAATATATGTGAAGATTAATATGCCTAAGGCCACTGCATGGGCCAGAATTACGGCTTATATGGCCGAAAATAGACTAAATACGGCCCTTGAGGCTGAATCCCAACAAAATATGGCAGTTGAAGCCAAGATCGAAGATCATGAAAACAAAGAAACAAAGGATCGAAGACTGGACTGCATTTATGATGATGAGCCACTGGGTTTTGAAAAAAATCCCATAAGTGAGGCGCCAAAGATGCAGGCTCAAGATCCTTTGGAGGAGATCGACATTGGAGATGGCTCGATAAAAAGGCCAACCTATATCAGTGCCAATATCACCTCAAGTCTAAAAGAAAAGCTGGTGCCTCTTCTTAGAGAATTTAAAGACTGTTTTGCTTGGGATTACCACGAAATGCCTGGGTTAAGCAGAGAAATGGTCGAAATGAAATTATCTATTAAGGATGGAAAAAGACCAGTAAAACAACTACCAAGAAGATTCGCACCAGAAATCATGTCCAAGATTAAGGAAGAGATCGAAAGGCTGCTGAGGAGTAAATTCATCATATCTGCCAGGTATGTCGAATGGTTAGCAAATATAGTCCCTGTCATTAAAAAGAATGGAACTCTTAGAGTATGCATAGATTTTAGGGATTTAAATAATGCTACACCTAAAGATGAATATGCTATGCCAGTAGCAGAAATGTTGGTAGATTCAGCAGCTGGTTTCGAATTTTTAAGCATGTTAGATGGTTATTCTGGTTATAACCAAATATTTATTGCTGAAAGTGATGTGTCAAAAACAGCATTTCGATGCCCTGGTGCTTTAGGCACTTATGAATGGGTAGTTATGCCCTTTGGGTTGAAAAATGCTGGGGCCACTTATCAAAGGGCCATGAATTCCATGTTTCATGATTTTATTGACACATTTATGCAAGTTTATATTGATGATATAATCATCAAATCTTCCTCGGAAGATAGCCATTTGGATTACCTTAGGCAATCTTTCGAACGAATGAGGAAACATGGATTAAAAATGAATCCATTAAAGTGTGCTTTTTGTGTGCATGCAGGAGATTTCCTTGGTTTTGTGGTGCATAAAAAAGGCATTGAGATAAATCAAAATAAGACAAAGGCTATTCTTGAGACGAAGCCTCCTTCGACCAAAAAACAGCTTCAGTCTTTGCTAGGAAAAATCAACTTCTTGAGGCGATTCATCTCGAATCTAAGTGGCAAAGCTTAAACTTTTTCGCCATTACTTCGACTCAAGAAAGATGAACCATTCAAATGGAATGAAGAGCATCAAAAGGCTTTCGATGAAATTAAAGAATATCTGATCAAGCCTCCTGTGTTAATGCCTCCTAGTCGAAACAAGACTATGAAGTTGTATATTGCTGCGTCTGACAAGACCATTGGTAGCATGTTGGCTCAGGAAGATGATGATGGCGTAGAGCATGCAATTTATTATCTTAGTCGTGTACTAAATGATGCAGAAACTAGATATACTGCCATAGAAAAACTTTGTCTTTGTTTGTATTTCTCTTGTGCAAAACTTAAGCAATATATAAAGCCTGTTGATGTTTATGTATATTCTCATTATGATATTATTAAGCACATGTTGTCAAAACCTATTTTACACAGTAGAATTGGAAAATGGGCTTTAGCATTAACAGAATATTCTTTAACGTACAAGCCTTTGAAATCTGTTAAGGGTCAAATTGTGGCAGATTTTATTGTAGATCACTCAGTGATCGAAATGCCGCAAGACTATGTCGATACAGAGCCTTGGATTTTGTATTTCGATGGTTCGAAACACAAACATGGAACTGGAATTGGAGTTTTAATAATATCCCCCAATAAAGTTCCAACTAAATTCAAATATAAAATCAAAGGGCTTTGTTCTAATAATGAGGCTGAGTATGAGGCTCTAATTACAGGCCTTGAAATTTTAATTAGCCTGGGGGCAAGAAATGTTAACATAAGGGGTGATTCAGAATTAGTGTTGAGGCAATTAACACAAGAATACAAATGTGTTAATGAACATTTAGCAAAATATTTTGTTATAGCAAGTTCTCTTCTGAATCATTTCGATTACATTAACATTGAGCATATACCTCGACAAGAAAACCAAGAAGCAAATGATTTAGCCCAAATAGCTTCAGGGTACAAAATGTCGAAGGAAAAGTTAACTCAGTTGATCGAAATAAAAGATAAACTGGTGTTACCAGAGCCATTAAGCACTAAATTGCCAATGCCAAAACTTGTGGGGGCAAGTACACCACAAAATAATGAAGATGAAAGCATGGATGATCTCCAGGAAAAAATTCAAATTTTGGCCATTGACAATATGTTAGATAATGATTGGAGAAAGTCCATTGTTGAATATTTGGAAAATCCAATAGGCAATGTGGCTCGAAAGGTCAAATATAGGGCTTTAAATTACGTGGTTATGGGAAATGATTTGTTTAAAAAGACTGCAGAAGGAGTGTTGCTAAAATGTCTAAGTGAATCAGAAGCATACTTGGCAGTTTCCCATGTTCACAGTGGGGCCTGTGGATCACATCAAGCAGGCCATAAAATGAAATGGCTTTTATTTCGACAAGGTTTGTATTGGCCTTCGATGTTAAAAGACTGCATAGAATTTGCTAAAGGCTGTCAGGAATGCCAAAAGCATGCAGGGATACAGCATGTACCTGCTAGTGAGTTACACTCCATAATCAAACCTTGGCCTTTCAGAGGATGGGCTTTGGACCTAATTGGTGAAATCAAGCCTGCTTCTTCTAAGAACCAGCGTTATATCATAGTTGGTGTCGATTACTTTACAAAATGGATCGAAGCAGTCCCTTTGCCAAATGTTGATCAAGAAGCAGTAATTAGTTTCATTCAAAATCATATTATTTATAGGTATGGTATTCCCGAAACAATTACCACTGATCAAGGTTCAGTTTTTACTGGAAGAAAAATGCAAGAATTTGCCCAAGAAACTGGCTTTCGATTATTAACCTCAACACCATATTACGCGCAAGCAAATGGTCAGGTCGAAGCGGCCAATAAGATTGTAATTAACTTGATTAAAAAACACATTGCCCAAAAGCCAAGAAATTGGAATAAAACGTTAGATCAAGTTCTATGGGCATGTAGAAATTCTCCTAAGGAATCAACTAATACTACCCCATTTCGACTGACTTATTTGCAATCAGCCAGGGTACAAAAACAAATGGACATTCCAATCGACCATTATTGGAAAATGATGTCAGATGAATTGGTTGATTTAGATGAGGAGAGATTAAGAGCATTAGAAGTTTTGACTAAACAAAAAGAAAGAATTGCTAAGGCTTATAATAAGGAAAGTGAAGTCAAAAACTTTTAATGTTGGAGATTTAGTTTGGAAGGTTATCCTGCCCATGGATAGTAAGGATCGAGCCTTGGGCAAATGGTCCCCAAATTGGGAAGGACCGTTTAAAATAATTCAGATCTATTCGAATGGTGCTTATGAGTTAGAGGAGCTAACCCCTCAGAAACGTACTTTGAGTATAAATGGTAAGTATTTGAAAAAATATAAACCAACACTGCTCGAAGTTAAAATAAGCATAGAATAAGAGAAATACTGGAAACATAAAAATGGCGATAACAGTAAATTGCCACAAAGGGCATTGTCAATATTACATCAAAAGTAGAATCGAAATACAGAATTCGAAATAAAGAAATCATAATTCTACTAATTCATGACCAAATCCCATACAGCTTTTTCAAGGGGCCATCTCTTTAGTTAAGACCTGGTCAGCACTCTCCATAACCTTGCCTCATCTGCTATAGCTGAGATGCACTAAAGGCCTTCAGGCCTTCCCTCCCTTTTTCATCAACCAGTTTCTGAATCGAGTTAGCGGCCTTCTCCTGGAGTTCCTTGCGTTTGGCCTGCTCTGTACAATTTTCTGCCTTAGATCATCGACCTGAGCAGCAAATTCGTAATAGTTGCCTCCCAGGAGGAGATGTTATCATCACAGGCTTTGATCTCAGAAGACCTTCTTTCGCCTCTTTGGTGAGACGTTCGACTTCATGTTGAGCAGCTCGGGCTTTCTCGAGCAGAAGGTATGTGCCTGTTTCTGGGCATCTAGTCTGTGCCATTTTCGCGTTTTTTCTGCACAGCACTTGCAAATTGGTCAATGATGGCCTCGATTTGGATAACTTTGCCTAGATCTCATCAGAGGTAAGGGGGTTGTGCAATTTCTTCAAAAAGTTCAGGTGCCAAAGCAGCAGAGGGTTCTCTTCAATGGATTTAAGCACATCTTCCCGTGCGTATTCCGTTGATAACTTCAAGAGCAGAGAATCTTGGCGTACTGAAGAGTTTATTTCAGCATCAAATGAGGACGAAGCACCAGGAATCTTGTCACTTGAGGTGTTGGCTTGACTTGTGTTCAACAGGAGTCGAAGGGCTGCAGCAGGGTCTTCATTTGCATTTGAATGAATGTATCCTCTGCGATCCCTATACTAGCGGAAAGCTTAGATGTGAGGACACCGGGTAAATGTCCGACCTCCAGCTTCAGCCTCTTTATGGCTCTTCATCGGAAAAGTTTTCTTCAGATGAACTTTCTCTGACTCGATCCCATGAGGACTGCTGGGATCCAATGCCTTGACCTTCACCCATTCCTCAACATTCACTGCATCCGCTCAGGAGCGGGAGATGTTCGCGCACATGAGGGTATTTCTTCTGCAGAAACATTTTGTTGCACCTGATTCGAATTGTCATGGAAAAAGGTTAACAAATAGTTTCGTATAAGCATGATTAAAATCACATTAAGAATGATACCTCGACGGCAAGTTGTTCTTGTGGTAAGTTCGGTTGCTCGACAGGGTTGCCCATCTCAGCAATAGAAGGAGCAGCTTCTACCTCAGTGCCGTCAATATCGGTCGAAGGTGGTTGGACGTCAACAGGTTGTTGTCACCTTGTTCTTTTGAAGACTTGGTCTTTTTCTTTTTCTTCTTGGCTGGCTCACCACCCTCGACAGCCACAGAAGGTTCAGGCTCGACCTGCTTCACTTTCTTTTTCTTCTTAGGCATTTGAGCCTGGGAATTGCCTGCCTCTGTTTGGTCAGCAGATTTGGTGAAGTCTCAGGTAACTTTCTTTTTCTTATGAGAGGTCTTCCTCTTCTTCCTGCATTACGAGGGTAAAGAAATGTCAGAACATAGACTTGAAAGAAAGCTATAATATTGACATTAGAAATAAAACTTGCATCTTTCTCTTCGTCTAATTCGACGCCGCATGCTTCGAGCGTTTTGAAGTCGTGGTAGTCTCGGTGTTTCATCTTTCTTTGACTCTGAAAAAATAAAGAAATATGAGGCAAGACGTTAAGATAAAAGATAAGTTCGGAAGAGTTACCTTCTCTTCTTGTTTCCCTTCTTGGACTTCACCCCAGTGGGTTTCTTGGGTCTCACATCGCTCGAGACGTTTCAGCACTCTCTTCGTCATGGTGCTTTGCCTGAAATAATAATTTAGAAAAGGAAAAATACATATCAATTTAGAAAGTCAAAAGTAAGTTAATACCTCGAGCTTGAAGGCTTGAGCGAATATTCTCGATCGTTGGTTGCGCAAAACCACTCTCAAGCCTGGAGATCATGATAGTAGTGTCTCCAACCGAACGGGTCGAATAATATTTCTCCCACCAGGTAACAAACCCATGGTGCAGAAGTGGGAATGGTTGAACTCAAAAGGATGCAGGTTATAGTTTTCATCAAGAGAAATCTTCAAAAACTTCTTGAAGGTCTTTTCCGAAAGATTGGCCCCTCTTATGACGTCTTGAGGATCTTCGAACAAGCTTTTAGGACGATTTGCGAGAGGCCAAATTGTCTTGAAACCAAATTAGGCTGGTATCCAACCAGGCCTAAATAGTTCGATTGAACACCTGTACGACAAGACAGGATCTGTGGATTCAAGTAAAATGACCATATTTCGTTCACTTCTTCTTCATTGTCCGGTCGACAGTAGGAAATAGTCAGTGAACCAGGCCGGGCCAACTCTCGACTAATGAATGGAGCATGTTGGGGAAGAAACTTGTCAAAGCTCAGAAAAATCCTCATGTACTTTAGGAACAGCTTTTGTGGGTTTGATCAAGGTCTTGGGTGTTAATCGAATTGCTCTCTGGCCTTCGATCGAGCGATTTGCAACTTCTTCAGCATAATCTTGTGGGATTATTAATCCCATTTCTGTTCAAAGTGGCATTAAGCCACAACTGGAGAAGCCACATAGGCCCAGACACTAAGAAGGAAGACCCATCCTTCGATTTCTTCAGATCATCGCATGCCTCACCAAGTGATTCGTATAGTACTGCTAACAAGAGGCGTCCAAATCCAAAGTTTGACCTTCATGAATTTGTAATGCCATTGGAATAAATCTTTTGGCTACTTGCAAGGATTTTGTGCATAAGACATAGTGAGATAGCCACAGGGTTAAGAAGGCTACGTGCTCTTCATCAGAGACCTCCTCTTCGACGGTCCTTTGTGTTCAGCTATATATTTGGAAAAGGTGTTCTCCTTATATACTAGCTTGATATTATCACTAGAATTAGTGGGTCATAAGTTTCTCCGCTAGGCCTAAGGCCTGTGAGGGCGGCTACATCTAAGAGAGTGGGGTCATCATACCACATTTAAATTGAAAGGTGTTGGTAGAAGACTCGAAAAAGTGCATAGCTGCTATCAGCATTTCTGGTCGATATTCAGGACCAGATCGAGAAATTGTATCAAATCAAAGATGCCATATGTCTTCCAGAAATCCTCATACGCTTGTTCGACTCGATCAAGCCAAGGTAGGTAATCCCTATGGGCTATTGACGGGGCGGATCGAAAGAGTTTGTGGGTTTGCTTAAACAATTAAAGTTGTAAGGCTCACTATCAAAAATCCTAGGTTCGCAAGTTGGGTAGCAGGGAAATACCTTGTTCATTTACTCGAAAGTGATGCTTGGTCTGGCAGGGGTCCACCGAAAGCGTAAACTGTTCTTTCCACTGCGAAAGGGATCATCACCTCCGATTCCCAGGTTTCTGTGTGTTCGGCGTCACCATGTGGTTCTGGAACCACCTTTTCTCCATCATTCCTGACTGTAAAAGGTGCCATTTCCCAGCAAACGGAACTGCTTGTCCTTGCGACATTGTAAGAAATCTGAAAAGGGATGATTTTCTCGTGAAGGGTTTGGTAGCTGTAGAATCAGTGAGTAAAAGCTTGGATTCACAAGAACAGTGGCAAAGTTCAGAGATACGGTGAGTTGATGATGAAAGGAATAACTGATTATCTGAAAATAAGAAGGTTTCGCCGGAATAATGGATAGATAGAAGAAGAAGGTTCAGAAGCAAGAAGAAGAAGGTTTTTGGAAGCAAAGAAGCTGAAGGGGTTTTTCTGGAGTTTTTGGCGCTATTTATGGAGTTTACTTTAAAAAGGGAAAAACAATATAATAATAATCAATGGTCAAAATCAATCACATCAGATTTCCTTTTGACTCCCCAGCGTGACACGTGTCCCACTCTGCCTAGAAAGGTGGAATTAATGATGGGTAGTGGGAGATCGAGGCGACGGTTACCAGTAAACGTGCATCATGTCGCCGTTCAGGAAACTGTTAGAAGAAGAGAAAAAATGTCAACTTCTCATCTTCCTTCGATCTCGAATCGAAGCAGACATTTTTTGGGGGCAATTTGTTAGCCCATATTTTTGATGAGCTAAAAATATGCTCTAAATACGAATTTTGTTCGGATTACTGTTTCGAATCGAAAAGAAAGAAGAGTCTATTGAAAAGGATTCACAGGTTCAAGGAAGTATTTACGAAATATAAGGCTAAGACAAGAAAGAGGGCTTCGAACCATTGGGCGAATTCGAGCTGGTGTATGGTCGAGTCGAAGTCAAGGCAGCAAGATTTCTGGACTTAGCGCAATTTCTGACAAAACTTCACAAAATCAGTTCGACTTCGAGCAATGTGGATAACCGTTCTAAGGAGCAGTTATGTGCATGCAAGGTGTACGTAGCAGGACACTTGGCATTAGGATAGTGTTCGACCGTTAGGGCAGTTTATTTTCGAATGTCTATATATAGCAGTTTTTTAGTCAGATTTCGAGGTCGCAAATCATTTCTACAAATCCTTATACACTCAAAGTACCCAGCGCAGAGAGAAACGAGTACGCAAGGAGAATGTATGATTGTGAACCATTTTAAGTTTCTGTAAACTTTACATTTCAATGCAATGCAATTTACGTTTCACTTTATAATTCCTGTCTTTTAAATGGTTCATTCGATCGAATGAACTCGCTGATCCTTTAAATTCTGCAATTTACCTTTCCCTTGTCAATTTACTTCCAGCATTTCGTTTCTGTCAAAGAATTTTACTTTCTGCAAATCTCAAACCAGTAATGTTTGTTGCAACGATGAACATTAAAGCTTTACATTTAATGCAAACACACAAATGACATGCTCCTGAGATTCACTAGTTGATCTCGCAAGCAATTAACTTAGACTAGCGATTGTTTACCAAATTTCAGCGTAAACAATATCAATACCTTTGACCAGCTAGAAGCCTCCATTATCACTAAGCTAACTACTATATTCCCCAAGGTATACACCATTGGTCCTCTCCACACTCTCACCAAGACCCAATTCATCACAAACAATAGTTCATCATCCCTTCATTTGAGAAAAGAAGACAAAAGTTGCATAACTTGGCTTGACCAACAAAAGGCAAGGTCAGTTTTATATGTTAGTTTTGGCACCTTGGCAAAGGTGTCACATGAGCAACTAGTAGAGATTTGGCATGGTTTGGTGGGTAGTTTGAAGCCTTTCTTGTGGGTTATTAGACAAGGGCTTATCATTGGAGAAGGTGGTTTGGGACATAATGTGCCTATGGAGCTTGAATTGAAGACCAAAGAAAGAGGGCTCATGGTGAATTGGGCCCCTCAAGAAGAGGTTCTGGCCCACCCTTCAGTGGGTGGATTTTTTACTCATAGTGGTTGGAATTCCACATTGGAATGTATTACTGAAGGCGTGCCTATGCTTTGTTGGCCACTGATAGCTGATCAAACGGTTAATAGTAGGTGTGTGAGTGAGCAATGGGGGATTGGGCTTGATATGAATGGAATATGTGATAGGCTAATTGTGGAGAAGATGGTGAAGAATTTGATGGAGAATCAAATAGAAAGACTCACAAGCTCTACAAATGAGATTGCAGAAAAAGCTCATGATAGTGTTAACGAAAATGGTTCATCTTTTCATAATATAGAGAATTTAATCAAAGACATAGGGACGATGAAGGTAAGGAAATAATTCTGAGTAAAACACATTTTTTAGATGAACAATGATGGCATTTTTATTTTCGTAATGTAAATATTGCTATGTAATAATTTTTAAATTTAAAACTTGAATATTTTTTATCATTAAAAATATAATATATATTTTCTTTTGGTTCTCTTATTTTATATTTTTCTTTCTTTTGGGTCCCTTATTTATTTTTTCTTCCAAACATATAAAAATAACAAAAATATATAATTTTATGCCTAAATACAAGTGTAAGAAGATAAAATTTAAATGTGTTATGAGCTAACACAACATTTATGATTCTAATTCCTAATACAAACTTTGCCTCATTGACAAAGGTTACCGTCAACCACATGAAATTGACAACCATGAAACCTTCAATCCCATAGTAAAGTGATAAACAATCAAATAGGTCATTTGCCTTGTTTTATCCAAGGGGTGGTCCCTCATCTAGATAGATGACAACAATATGTATTCCTTTACGACACCATCTCTAAGGAGCTCTACATCTCTCAGTCTTGCTCGGGTTAGCAAGAGGTATGCTAGAAGGATGTACATTATCGAATAACACCTTTAGACACCTTTTTTGTGAGAGATATGAGCAAGAAAGCTTAGAGAAAACTAGTGTTTTCTGAATTATATGAAGCCAACAAACAAACATCTAATCCATTGATATTTGAACCCGAGTATCCTAGAAAAGGCAAAATATTTGATGGAAGAATAATGAATTCTTTTAAACAGTCTATCCCCAATCCCAAACCATGCATGCAAACTTTGTAAGGCCCTTTACGACCTTAAACAAATACCAAGAGCATGGTACCATGCACTCAAGAGATTTCCTCGTTCATTATAGATTTGTCAACTCCAAATCTAACACCCCATTGTTCATATACAATCAAGGTTCATTCCTTACTTATTTTCTTGTCAATGTTAACAATTTGTCACTTAAAGGTAATGTTAATTTGTTCATTTAATTATTTCAACATGCACTGGCCTCCCAATTCTTCTCCCTGAAAGACCTTGGTACACCCACCCACTTTCTGGGCATTGAAATTGTCCATCACATGGACTATTTCTTAGTTAGCTTTATTACAATTCTGATTTTCTCCAAGCCCATATCACTATATAGTTAACACCCCCTTACCCACCACATGCAATTTTGCATCAAATAATGTCTCGTCCTGTGATGCCATTT